>NC_051251.2:35700655-35783155 GCF_015237465.2 Chelonia mydas
TTCATCTCGCTGTAATACATGCTTATTGTCATCAAGTACATTTACATTTCATTGAAGTGAAACTCACTAATTTTATATTTGAAAAGCTAATAAAGCTAAATCAGTTTAGTGACAGTAGTACGGTGGCATGAAGTCAAAGGGATGGCTTCAATTTTGGTGAGCAGAAAGAATGTAGGACATGAAATTAGTGTCCCTTAGTGACTGACATGCCATGCTGGTTCCTGCATTATTTTACATTGAACTATGAATGCTAAAATGAGCGATACATACAATAACTAAACATTACTAGCTGGACAAATTCTATACATTTAAATCAGAGCATGCCTGATAATATGCTATTTGCTGCCACTAAGTTCATACCCTCATAAGCTTAAAAAATTAGTTAAACCACTTACGCCATCAAAATGACGCTGAAGTCAAGCCAGTTCCATGGGTCACGAAGGAAAGTAAAACCTTCTAAACAGAAGCCCCTTGCAAGAATTTTTATAAGCGATTCAAAGGTATAAATTCCAGTGAACGTGTACCTGAGGAAAAGTATCAAAGCAAGAATTACAGACACATGGTCTTGGCATGTTTGTTGCTATATACAGTATCATTTTTACAGTAGGTTTATATTTTCTATAATGAAAAAAACAAGAAAACTCTCTTGAATTGAATGGAGAAACCCATAAACTTCATGTATCTACAAAATTATATGAAGGCAATAATTGTATAGTAAATTAAATTAGAATTCAAAGTGTATATATTGTGCTGATTTTCTACAGGCTTGATTCAGCCTCCAGTTTGTGCCCACATTTTTACACTTGCAAATAATTACAAGCACAAATATTTATAGGTACATTTTCTAGCACTTACATGGCTGGTTACCTGTTTGCATTCACAAATCATGTAGGTAAATGTCTACGTGCTATAAAAAGTGCACAAAATTGTTTGCAGTGTCAAAATCAAAGCCCTCTTCTGAAAAACTGGTCCTGTAACTTACTATATTAATCACTATCATATATATACATTTCATAAATAAGTAGAATTCTATCATAATAAAGAATGCCTAGATCTTCTGTTGTTCAAGAGCAGTCTGAGACCATGTTACGATAAACGGGATGTGATTTGGTTCATGGATCTCCTGAGATATGCCGGGATCTTGAAGGATCAACAGGGTCATGTATTGTCTGGAGGTCCTTCTGCTCTGTTGTCAGGCTCCAATCAGCCACAAAGACCATGGCTCTTGATGGATTTGTCCTTCTAGGGATCCCCTACTACAACGGTCTCTGGAAGTCCCCAAATGGGAATTCCACAGTGTGGTGAGACCAGCCAACATAAGTCAATATATGGATAAATGGGGAGTGAGGAAGGAACTGAAAGTGGTTAAAACCTTATTTAGAGTTTAATAATATATTTTAAAAGAATAATTCATAGCTGTATTTTTGTTAGCATAATTGGGATTTATTCTGTCTACACAACTATGAGCCTGTTCAACAAAGAAAAGCAGACATGCTTCCTGGTGTCTTCACTTCACTAGGAGTCCTGCTAGCACAGGGCAGCATTCCAAATGTCAGGTCAGAACAAAGTACTGCTTTGCTGCTCTTTGAAACCAGGAGCTCATTGCTTATTGTTTTGTGTCTGGTTTCTGGTTTTCCATTTGTTGTTGTTTTGGGGGAGAGAGGGAGTTTGCCTATTTTGATGGCAGTTTGTGAATTCATGAGGGTGAGAGTCAACCCATACACTTTTTGCCTGACAGTCATACACTCTCAAGCCAGGGTGAATGTCCACATGCACTAAGATGCACCCTGGAGACATAACAACTGTACTCTCAAAGTAAGCACAAGGGTGTTTGCATGCATGTTTAACTTACTCTACATTCTTTGTCCACTCCGGAGGGTTACTCATGGTCATAAATACACAGTTGGTCAAAATAGTGCACATAATAAGCATGCTGAATAATGTAGACTGAAGTCAAGGAATGTAAGCCATTTATATATTATATTATCCAAAAGACACAAAAGTATTCTAATACCTGGTTTAGTAAAATATGTAGTGTGTAAATATATATACAAGTAATATAACATATACTAAATAAAACTTTAAAAGTTTGCATGTAATTTCCTCTATCTTAATTAACACACTTTCCGGCACAATGGTTCTGTATTGTGAAATAATGTGTTTATCTTTCAACTCTATTAGGCTGTGGATTTAAATGAAATCCACAACATCCTTAAGTATGAAAAAATCTGAAATAAGTATAGTTTTTTTCTTGATCTGAACACAATACATACTGGCACAGGATGTTATCTTTATCTTCCCATATGTTTGTATAGCACCTAAAACAATGTGGACTAATCCTGATTTAGACTTCAGATGCTAATGTAATATGAATAACAAAAAAAATGGATCTCGGCCTACAATTTACTCACTTGGTTAGTCCCATCTAAAACCAGTAGGATTACTGGTGAGGTCTACTCACATGAGTTAGGACTCACATGAAACTAGCTACTTGCATGTACATTGGTTGTGTTTTCTTCAACATTTGCACTGTTGCTCAGTTGAAGTTTCTGATATCAGTAGGGTTGCATGGAAGCTCATTGCAGGATTGGAGCATGAATTTTAATTACATAAATATACTACTTAATATTTCAGTGGATTGCACTTTCTTAATTGGATTAAAGTGAATTTGCAGTCATAAAAAAGAATTTATAATACTCTATGGACTATGGTTATTTTACACTCCCCTAATATTACAAGGCTCTGAGTGATCTGAGACATTTGTAAAATTGGGTTGTAAGTGTGCATGCTTTACTCGTATATTGCCATTCCATTATCTAATGCTGACTATTTTCTGACAGTGTAAATGACCAATGGCTGATGTCAGGTACTATAAACATACTGCAGCTGCAAACATGAACCTTGCCTTTAGTTTATTGTTTAAAGCTGCAGTTCTGCATTAAGATACATTAATGTTGAGCCTTATGTGTGTGTGGAGCCGATGGGACTCGACACAGGCCCAGGGGTCAAAGCTAGCAGATCATGATGCAGGAGGATGTGTAGAGCCTAAGTTGTTACTCTAATATATGAAAATATCTTCCTTTACTCTGATTCTGATCACTTTTGGAGCACCTTCCACCTAATGAAGAAAACAATACCAATGTGCCCATACAAATAGCCCTTTACTTATGTAAGTAGTCCTCTAAAGTTAATTAGTGTCATCAGACTTAATGGGACTATTTGCATGAGTAACAGGATCAGACTCAGTTATTTCTTATTAATGAAGTCATTGGGACTCTGCATGGATGCAGGAGTCTTCCCACATAGAGCTCATTGGAGGAGAAAGGCTTAAAGTTGTATCTAAAACCAAATATTTAAAATCTGACAGTAGTGGGTGATTCAGTGTGGAATTCTGTGGTTTGGGATGAGCTGCGTACTGCAGTTGTGACACTGATGCTTTTTAAGAGTGATTGGAGTATGTTCAATGAATGTATGTACAGATACAAGGGCATTTATTTGTATATTTAAATGAAAAGTGTTATTTCAGTAACGATACTTTTTAAAACAGTCACATTTGAAATTAACCACTTGAAAAGGATATGAATGTACCAAAATCTTAATAGCAATTTTTCTAACAGGGTTGACAGGAGTTAAAATGTACAAGGCAGATGTGGCACTGAATCGGAAAATTGTCTTTCCTTTATTCAGTACTATGAAAGTCTGGAAAAGAAGAATATACAATGAAAGTGCAGTGTACATAGCATTTTCAACTCTGGCACTTTGTTCCCCTGTCCTCAAGGGAACTGTCCACCTTGTAGGACTGAGCCTTTAGAAATGAAAGTCCTATTCTGTTCATCACTTGTGGCAAGTAAATTTTAAAGTAAATTCTTTAAAGTAAGAATTTCTAAGGAAACAGCTGATTTAAGTTATCCACTGTTAATTTTCGAATGTTCTAAAATTTGTGTTATAGAAATTTTAATGGGATCAGGATTCAACGCATATAATATCAATGGGAAATTTTGTCATCAGTGTTAATGGCAGCAGAATATGGCCTTTCATCACTAAAATAAACATGTATTTTTATTTCATTTATATTACACATTTTCAGACATATAAAGACAATTTATAACAATAAAATCAAGTATTTAAGTAAAATCAAGGTTACAAATAAAATCAAATACATTATATTGCACTCAAACATGAACAACATCTAAATGCTAAGGGCAAATTCTGATATACTGACTGTATCTTAGCAGTATCTTCCTCCACAAATGGTAAAGTACTGTATTCATTGTGACTAAAGGTATGATAATCTGACCCTAAAGAATTTAAATATAATTAGAAAATCACTGTATTTTGAGTTTAGATTTTAAATAACAGTAATATCAATTATATGAATTTCCTAAATAAGTCTGTCCATAGGCAAATGAAGGGAATAACAAAAATGCCAGCTGGCATCAGTCCCAGCAGCCCGAGACCATGAAAGAGATCCAAAAGGACAAACTCTGTTCTCAGTTATAGCATGGCTACCTTACTGACTTTGTCTGTGAACACTCAGTTTTGTGTATTTATTGTCATTTACATGTTGGCTTAAAGGACACACAGTCAATGTTTTCCAAATGGTGCCATTCCTATAGGTGGTCCTCTTCTAGATTTTTGTTATTTCTATTCCAAATGTGTATGTGTTTGGGATTCACTTTGATCTTTGGTCCTGCCTGAAACTTCTTCAGGGTATTACTACAGTTCCTTTCAGTCTTTGTCAAATTCCTTGACTCTGCTTTGTAATATCACAATATCGCTGCTTTCTAAGTTGCTTGCACTCTGTAAAAACTAGTACTTTATGTGATTAGAGATGCTGCCCTCTCCCTAACTTCCTCACTCCCACAAGGTCTCCTCTCTGGCGGGAGGTAAATTGGACCCCACTTTGGTAGGGGAGAAACCAAGCTAAGGAAGCTGCCCTTTCCCCAAGGTCACTGGTCTGGTACATATAGTGGGGGAATCAGGCTGTGAAAGACCACCCACAGGATGTGTCTGTTGTTAGGAGGGAGTCGTGCTGACACAGATTGCCTCGCACTCCCAGGATTGACTTTCTGTCGGTTGTGATGGGAAAATACTGCCCATTTTAAGGTCATTGCTGCAGCAGAGTCAGTTGCCAGATTCCAATTCATATACAATTTTCTCCTGATTGCAACAACCTCTATGATTAAAAGTACTTTTTCCTAACTGGATAAGTGATAGCATCAGGAAGGGGGATGAGTAATTCTCATTAGTCACTTATGATGTCCATTCTTCTTTTGTTCAAAGAATCAGGTTGCTAGACATTTAAGAACAGATGCCAGTTGCAGTAAACAGGGTCTGAAGTTTACTCATTACTGCGAATGGGTTAGCTAGCCCCTGACTAGTTTGTCGTTTTAAACCTTTGTATCCAACTTCCTTGTCCCCACGTGACGTTTTGAGTTCACTGATGGTCAGAAATTAGCTTTAGGTTTGTTGAGGATGTCCACTACTAGCTTTTAGCATAAGATTGGGTGAGTTTTTTTAAACACTTTGGCTGTAGAATAATACAGGAAATCAGACAAGGGGTCAAATGAACATAATGCAAAAACCTTTTAATTGAAAATACTGCACAAAACCAAGCTGCTGCTATGGTATCCAAAAATGGAAAGAAAAAAAAGTTATTCTCTGCCCTACACTTATATTTCTTTGAGTTGCCTAAATGACCCTAATATATTAGCTATGCACTCTCTTTCCACATTAATTAACTACACAAGTGCAATTTATTTCATCTTCATTAGTAAGTGATGGGTTTTGTAATCACATATTGGAATCTACTTTACTTTCCACTCAAGTTAATTTTTAATATTGAACATAGAGCTGTAATTTAAAAAAAAACAAACAATGCTGCTAAGGGAAGCAACTCTAACTACAGTAGACCAGCAATGTTAGTATCATGGGATTTTTCCAAATGAACAAGATAAGGGGCTGTTTACTTTTTCACTTCCTTCTTCTATTACAGTTCTGTGAAGTTCAGACCTCCCACAATCACCAAACACCAATTTAGTATGATGCCCCTGCTGGTAGAGTCACATATAGTCCGAAGCCTCCTCTAGAGGTTCTCTACCAACAATTTGTCTCCTATACTCATATTTTTGTAAAGTTCTCTTTTTGCTAGTCATCTTATAATATGGTACAATATAGGAAAAAGGGGACTTATCTTACCTCTGTGAGCTATCTACAGTTTTGCCAACTTCAAGCATTTAAAAATCTTAATTCAGATTGCCATAAAAACATATTGGCCTAAAATTCATAAGTATTTTTTAGATATTTAGATCATTTGTAGTGTCTTCTTTATCTGCCTTCTGATTTTTTTTAGTGGGAAGCTGCCCACTGATCCCCAGCCTATTAGTCACCTTCCTATATCCATTGCTGCCAACTCTTGCAAGTTTATCTTACAAGTCTTACAGTATTGTGTGTCTGTGGGTTTTTAAAGTTTCATATAATTTCACAGTACTTGGCTTCAAACTCAGCAAATTTCCTGTATACAAAGTGGCCACCACTCAAGTTGGGCAAAATTTTTTGGATGATACATTTTTTCACTTCAGCAGTTTACTTAGGCTGCTTGAACACTATTTCATTTAATTCAAATGATTTTAATAGATTATAGTAAATGTTATCTTTAATATAGTCATACATTCAAATTTCATTTTAAATAGGTTTATTTTAGAAAGAAAAATGAAATTTAAATAAAAAATCTGATTTTTTTAAATCACCAGCTTTTATCTCCCCTGAAAGCAGCAGATGCTGCATTGTACCCTTCTGCTTACTTGCAGGTATGCGGTCAGAAAGGAAATGTTGGATGGAGCAGTAATGGGGCAGAGAGGAGTCAGGTGTAGAAAAGCCAATGTGTAGGATTATAAGAGAACAGAGTACCAGCCTGTGGAGAGAAGTTCATTAGAGCAGCAGCAAGGCTTGTTTGTGAAGGAGAGTTTCAGTCAGACCATAGAAGGACAGAGCTGTGGGGGAAGTGGAAAAGCAGGGAAGAGGGTTTATGGGAAGGGAGTGCAAAAAAAAAAAATCTAAGCAGGAGGGACAGCAGAAGAGAAAGAGACAACTTGGGGGAGAGGGAGAAATGAAGAGGACAGAGGCAATAGTGAAGAGAAACAGAATGAAGAGGGAATGGGAAAGAGAAAAGAAAGGAGAGCAGAGAAAGAAAACAAAGCAAATGCTGAAGATAAAACAGACAGGCTGGATCAAAACATTTCTTTTAGAAAGAGAGAGCTTAAGAGAAAAAATAAAAATGAAAACCCTGAAAATAAATTTAAGACAAAAAAAGGACACTGAAAAAAGTTGATATGTCACGGCTTGAGAATATAATAAAACAAAGGAAGGGTGAAAAAGCATGGTCACACCAAGGTGATTATTTGCTTACTTGTCCATTTCTCCCACATACATCTTTGTACCTGTTGCACATGGTTCCTTATGCATGGAACACCCTTACTAAACTAGTCTTCAAAGCCACAAAACTCTTTTTCAGATTCTTCCTCAAGACTCAACTTTACCGTGATCCCTATAGGAGGTTTCCTCCATTCAGTATTTTGATTCTATTCTTTAATTATTGTTTGCTGTTTACAATCAACATTCAGAAGTTTTCCCAGATTTTTAGCCAGCTGAATCAGTCCCCTCTTTTACTGAGTGGTGTTTGCTATCACAAGCAGAGTCAAGTGGGGCTATCAGGCTCCTTCGGAGATGGTCAGGATATTCATTTACCAGATCCTAGAATGTATGGTGCTATAGATAAGGTAAACTGCATAGAAGTTAAAGGGATGGCTTGAGTGAGTAAGGGGTTGCAGAATCAGATCTTAGGTGAAGATGGAGAAAATAATAGGAGGAGATGACAACACAAGAAGGAGTCGGAGAAGGGTACTGTCAGGGTGAGGACAATATGATTATGCAGTTGGTTGGGGGCTGGAGTGTGCTTCTTGTGGGTTACAAACTCTTTTTCAAATATAAATACATTATGTGCTATGGAACTGCTACTTTATATCCACAGCCTTATGCACTTACTTGTCCACTTCTACCACAAGCATCTTTGAACCCTTTGCGCACTGCCCCTTATGCATAGAACACCCTTCCTGAACTAGCCTTCAAAGCCATAAAACTCTCCTGCATATCCCAATTTTACTATGATGAATACCACAAACTGCCAGTTGAAGATGGGCTGGCACTACCCTGTTACCTACAACCTTCTCCATCCCAGAATCTGTTTTCAACAATCTTCAGGCCAATTTTGTGCCACTTACCTGGTATCAATCAGGTGTAACTCAGTTAAAGCCTATGGGGTTACAGCAGTATAAAAGTGGCATAAATCAGATTGGAGTCAGGCCAATAGCCTCTCAGTATAGTGTTGTGGCTTGATTGCTCTAAAAATACAGTGATTAAACTCTTAACCTCTATCATTAATAGTTCATAGAATAATGCTACTCTGTGTAGACGACTACTCTCCAGCAATTTCTCCCAGTATTAAATACTGAAAGGTACAATTAGATTAAAGGATCAGATATATTATAATGAAAATAACATAATGCATTTACTTTCGCAGAGGGAGAGAGAGAACAGGAAAAAACATTCAATTGCTCTACAGAATTTTGCCCGACTCAACAGAGGCATCCAACCAGCAGTCTTAATAAACACTCACTTTTTTATTGATATAATATGGGTCCAGGTCCTGCAAGGGCTCAGACACCATTCCCGGAGGTATGTCACCATAAATAAATGGCAGTGTCTTTCCTGCTTCCAAGTCACTATTTGGCTTTGGGCCATCTTCATCATCGTCATCTGTATGATCCTGTTTGGGTTTTTTAGCTTTTTCTTCTGTGGCACGCTTTTCAATAGCTGCGAGAGATTCTCTAGTAAAATAGCAGAAGCTGTCAGGTCCTGGTGGTACCAGCAATGCCTGTGCCATCTTTTCATCCTGCAAATTTAATTACGTTTAGCCTCTTGCATAAGAATGTCCTACAAAAAAAATGCAAATAAGTTAGGAAAAATAGTGAAGGAAAAAACCCACCACACCTGGTTATTTAACACCACACCTAGTTTTAATAGCAAATACAAATTTATGCTTTCTATAACAATAAATGCTGATAATTTAAATGCCCAAGTAGTTACATCTCATTTATTTTACCAAACTGATACCACCATGTGAACCAAACCTCCAAGCCTTTTAGATGAGAGGAAATAGGAATTTTGATCAGGGCCAGCCAGGAGCAGAATGGTGCTCCTAACTTCTGATCTGGGAGTTGCTGCAGCATTAACTCATTTTAAAAAGACCTTGAGGATCTTATTTGCTAAAGATTTAATAGTTATTTTTAACAGAGGAAAAAGAGAATTGTTATAAATATTTAGTTTTTACTGTTCTGTTTATTTTAATAGACATCATATAAATGTGAAATATTATTTTAAAAATTGAGTGAACTTTAGTGTTAGAAAAGAGGACAAAAGACTGAATTATCTGTCCATCCGCAAAAGGCGCACATCTAACAAGGTGGGAAAAGCTCCTGTCATGCCAACACAAGTACTCCTCACATTTGGTGTGGGTACAATGCATAGCGAAACAAAACAATAGATACCATCAATACTACATCGGGTATAATGCAAAAAACAGAACGGGGACTCCTGTTGATAAGCTACAGCAGATGGTAGAGGAATATAAAAATGGAGAGAACTTTTCTCAAGGAAAAGGCTAGAGAACCATGAAAGGTAAAGTAACAGTGGAGTCACAGAAATTCTGGAGAGGGCAGAAGACATTGATACAGGGCGAAAATGGTTAAGGCAGACTGTGAATTCAGCAAGCAACCCAGTAACATGCAGCGATGCTGAAACTTTTATTCTTTTAAGATTTTTTCATGATGGAATACAAGGATGTGGCCTTTGCTGATATCTTCCTGAAACAGCCTGACCAAGACACCTGCTTCATATTAATATACTCAGCAATAATAAGGATCCTGTAGTCAAATCCACACCTTATTTCTAGTCAAAAGGGGAAGCCGAAAATTACTTTAACAGGCTTTCTCTGGAGACTGAAAACTGAGCTGCCACATTTGCCCAGATAGCTGTTTGAGACTCCCCTGGGCCCTGTTGGCTGAGCAACACTTTTCTTCCACACCTTACAGGTTTGAGCACTTGTCACTTGAGTCTGTTGACCTACGTGTCTTTGCCTTACAATTGG
The DNA here is from genome assembly GCF_015237465.2 of Chelonia mydas. NCBI lineage: Eukaryota > Metazoa > Chordata > Testudines > Cheloniidae > Chelonia > Chelonia mydas. The sequence continues at coordinate 35,710,860 of NC_051251.2, forward strand.
TCTTAAAAGGCATGATTCTTCTTAGGATCGTTATTGGAACACTGTTCACTTCTGTTTGTTTATTTGGTTAGGTTGTTTTCATTTTAAAACACTGTCATTGTTAATATTATGCTTATAGTGCCTTGTCTACATTGGGAAAAATGTGTACCCCATATTATAGCAACTACCACCCAGGACAAAGCTAAACCAGTGGTAACAACAGTGTTAGGTTAGCGTACACAGGGCTCAAGCATTTTCACCACCATATCATAAAAACATGCTCTGAAAAAGTTTTTATGACAAGGTGGCAAAATTTCCTGAGCCCTCTCCCCACTAGTGACGTAGAAGCAATGCAGCTGCATTGTTGATAGCTAATGCTGTAATATGGGTACCACAGGTGTTTTTAAATCAATGGTACACTATGTTCTTTAAAAAGAAAAGGAGTACTTGTGGCACGTTAGAGACTAACAAATTTATTTGAGCATAAGCTTTCGTGAGCTACCACAAGTACTCCTTTTCTTTTTGCAGATACAGACTAACACTGCTGCTACTCTGAAATATGTTCTTTAATTATTTTGCGAAACACTCTAAGCCCAAGGCATCATTTGCCCTACATCAGTCCAGCTGGTACAAAGAGGCTGTTGGACAAATATAATGTCCTTCACCTCTGGAAATACTCCAGCTGCAGGAACCTCTTTTCCAGCGACAGACCTAGCTCCACCAGCTCTGCATAGAGTTTGCAGGAGTCCTGGAACATGCAGCATTTCAGGATAAGGAGAGGGAAGACTGGGGACAGGAAGAATCATAGAACATCAGGGTTGGAAGGGACCTCAGGAGGTCATCTAGTCCAACCCCCTGCTCAAAGCAGGACCAATCCCCAACTAAATCATCCCAGCCAGGGCTTTGTCAAGTCTGACCTTAAAAACTTCTAAGGAAGGAGATTCCACCACCTCCCTAGGTAACGCATTCCAGTGTTTCACCCCCTCCTAGTGAAAAAGTTTTTCCTAATATCCAACCTAAACCTCCGCCACTGCAACTTGAGACCATTACTCCTCCTTCTGTCATCTGCTACCACTGAGAACAGTCTAGATCCGTCCTCTTTGGAAGACCCTTTCAGCTAGTTGAAAGCAGCTATCAAATCCCCCCTCATTCTTCTCTTCCGCAGACTAAACAATCCCAGTTCCCTCAGCCTCTCCTCATAAGTCATGTGTTTCAGTCCCCTAATAATTTTTGTTGCCCTCTGCTGGACGTTTTCCAATTTCTCCACATCCTTCTTGTAGTGTGGGGCCCAAAACTGGACACAGTACTCCAGATGAGGCCTCACCAATGTCGAATAGAGGGGAACGGCCACGTCCCTCGATCTGCTGGCAACGCCCCTACTTATACATCCCAAAATGCCATTGGCCTTCTTGGCAACAATGGCACACTGTTGACTCATATTCAGCTTCTCGTCCACAGTAAACCCTAGGTCCTTTTCTGCAGAACTGCTGCCTAGCCATTCCGTCCCTAGTCTGTGCATGGGATTCTTCCGTCCTAAGTGCAGGACTCTGCACTTGTCCTCGTTGAACTTCATCAGATTTCTTTTGGCCCAATCCTCTAATTTATCTAGAGGCATGATCAAGGCAGTCCTGCACCCCAGCAATTCTGTGGCATTACTGGGAGCTACACTAGTCCTCAGCTGCCCCTGAATAGGGGAGGTTCAAACTACTTCCTCTCTATTCCTAATGCCAGCACAAGTATGAATCTAGCCTTCCCTGTTTACTAGATGAATCTGGAATTTTTATGTAAAACTCACTGCACTTAAGCTTAGTTACTACCGTTCACCTAAGATGCAATTCAGTTGCTGGAATGTGAACAGTAGCAGTCAGAATTCAAAGAGAGATGGAGAATTTTAGACATTTAGAAAATTAAAATAAGTTCAAATGTCCTCCATGCAAAAAGTGCATTTAAAGAGGGATATTTAAAAAAAAAAACCTGTAGGATTTGGACCAAGTAATAATAAGGTGGCAACACACTTCCCTGAAAATCTGTTCTTTCACAGATAACAGGTACCATGTTGCAGCAGCTTCTGGGTAAGAGGGATGTTAAATGTTTATAACATACTGTAAGGACTAGGTAGGGCATTGGCAGTCATGGTTAGAGTCAAGTGCCAGGATCCAAAGCCAGGTGTCAAAGCTGAAGGCAGAGTCAGGAGTCAAGTCAAGGGTTAAAGTCAGATTGGAGTCAGAGACAGGGGATGAAGCCATGGGTCGAAGCCAGTGCTGGAAGTCAGTAGGATGTAGGAACATGGACCTGGAGCAAAGCAGGAAAGAGGGAACCAGGAGCAGATGGGGATCTGGGATAAAGAGGCAGGAACAGGTTGGGAGGCAAAAAACAGGTGACAGGGTTCATGGGGCAGTTCAGACACCTTCCTGTGCCTCGTTCTGGCTTTAGTACATCTGGGCCAGCCAGCGGGGCCGGACATCTCCCCCAATCAGGAACTTTCTCAGCTGAGCTCTTGGTGAGCTAACGCTCTGCTAGCCCCCTTCTCCCAAGGTTCCAGTGACCTGCCAGGTGTCAGCCATGGGCTGAGCACTGCCTGGAAGCCCAGGTTCAAGACATGCTATTCCTCATGTATACATCCCAGTCCATGGAGTTAGAGAACCTGATTTCTGGGTGACTACTATATCATAAGATCCCATCATACAAAAAAATGCCATAGAATATGTTGGAGTATATTTTAGCATGACATTTCGTGATATACCCTATTGCACTTTTCTCTCAGTCACTTTCCTCCATTAACTGGTGGCTGGAGGACTTGAGCAAAACATATAGCCACACATTTTTGTCCAGGTATATTCTGTTTTACATAAGTTTAAATTAATTTTCACTAATTTCTAACAGTGCTTTTATATTAGATTACTTCTGCTGCTGAGTGGATGCATTATATTTCTTTTATACGTGATTCCTTTTTTCTAGTACTTATATTTGAAACCTCTCAGAAGTGAAGTAAAATGTCTTTGAGCTGAAGACATGCCATAAATGTTTTTTATATCTGAATAAGCTAAACTAAATTGCCTGAAGGCATCTACAAAGACTTTTATGACATCTGAAGACAAGTTACTGGTGAAAGTAAAAGTTTTCTTAATTAAAGTAATCTATAATTAATTATTTAAAATAATATGTCACCTACCTAGAATATAGATAATAAAACAGTGCTATCTAATTATTGCTATATTCTGTGCTACACCATTCATATCTTACTCAGAGACATGCACAAGTGACAAAAATACTCAACTTTGAGATATTTGTCATGGCTCTGTTTTTGCCCTTAGAGCACTGGGACTTGCGTTATGTCTTCATCTGGAACCTAAGAAAAAGCTGACTACTGAGCTTTTTCAGTCCACTAAAACATTGGCACATAGATATGTCTTTGATTATTGTTGGCATAAGTACAAGACTAGCAAAGGGATTTTGTAAAATGACCGTACGTCCTCATTGTTTCCATTCTATTCCTTTATTTTCAAGGGCTTATAATCAGACAACTTGCTCTGGGCTAAATAGTACACTAGGCTCGCAGATGCGGAGACCCTGGGTTTAAGATTCTGTTCAAAATGACAAGCAATAATAAGTTTAGCTATCTCATCATAGTCCATAATAGAAATCTGTCCAGCTTACAAAACCGGAGTTGCTGCTATGGGGTGTTGCGGGGGGGACGGATGGTTGAGGAAAAGGACTGACTGCAGCAGTCACCCTCACTAACGCAGCGGCACGCCTAGCAAGGGTTGTCTTTTTCTGCTGCTTTGGGGAACCAGTACATAGAGAATTCTGGTAAAGGTGACAGAGTCATCACACAGCACCTTCAACACAAACTAACAGCATGCAGAACCGTGAACTAATGGCCATCCTCACATATGTGGATCAGCTATGGGGTGGGACTAGGAAAACAAGAAGCAAAGTACCCAGAGAGAAGGAGGAAGCAGAAGAAAAAAGTGAACAGAGGAGTGAGCAGGAGAGGAGGTCTACAAGGGGGGATAAGCCTAGAAAGAAGAGGAAAAGATTAAAAATGAAGGTGAAGAAAAACACCAAGGTGGCAGACACAACACCTTGTGAGTGTGAGGGGGTTGAGCGCACGGGGGTGCAGGAATGGGAGCAAATGAACTGGTGTGAGGCTGCTGTTTTAGAGGACATTCTTGCTTCTATTTTTTGTCCTGGGCTCTGTGGCCTCCAGCTGTAGCCCCACACAAAGCAAAAAAAACACTTTTGGCAGAATTCAGAAGAACTGTCGATCTCTGGTAATAGCAAGAGTGTTGCAAGTCAGGAATGAGATACATCTCTGCAAATAAATGTGTGGAAATCCATGAATAGCACTTACTGGTCTATTCCTCAAGGTCTTGAACTAGCCAGTGCTATTAACATTTTAGATTCACTGGCATCACCATTAAACAAAACTAATTACAAAAATATAATTTGGATTTAAATTTGTTTATAGATTTTTCACTAGGGATACATTTTTACTTGAATAGTTAAAACTTAAATAAAATATCCACAAAACTGTGTGGCTCACAGAAACATAAACATAGAAATTTGTCATCATAGATGTTGAGTTATAAAGAATCCTAAGTGAGTAAAATAATGAACATATGGCAGGTTATATTGCATAACACAGGCTTTAGAATATTGGAAGCAAGATAAGTTCTCTCTAAACCATGGTGTTCTGGGCAAATTCCAAACTGGGTAATTAATATATTAAATTCACCCTATTGCCTCCTTTAGCGAAGACACCTCTTCACACACTTCTTATCCTAAACGACTGTATAGGTTTGTCATGAACTATTTATTAAACGGTTCCTGTAAGAGCTGGCCACATTTCAATGGTGGATGAAGTTTTTATAAGTTTGTTGTAGACTCTTATTTTATTAAACATGTTGTAACTGTTTTTCACAAGAATTTTTAACTGAATATGTGTATATATATATATTTGTACATATTGGGACAATTTTAGATAGAGCAAAACTATATAGTTACTTCCTCCAGCAAAAGCCTTGGCATGTCTTTGTTACAATAATCAAGTAGCCTCTTTAGGATTGACATTCTTGTCTTTACACTTTTAAAATTATTTTTTACCTTTTTTATAAATAGGCAAAATAAAAATAAAACTCCAAAAAGAGATTCATGAAATGTAACTACTGTAATCCAAACTGGCACACGCATGGTAATTCAGAGTTAAGGCAGATACTTGAAGACAGATCCAGCTGAAAATATTCATGGGCATTTGAGCCATGTGAGCTCCAGAAGGCCATGGATGTTGGCTCCAAAGCATCAGGTCGACCTGTCATGGAAGCTAAAAGCACCCTGCAGCTCTGCAACCAAAATTTGCTGCAAAGCAGCACAGAGAGGGATGCTTCTGTATTCCAGTAGTCAAGATTCATGGCATAGTCATTGGCCCACACTTGCAGTAGTGCAACTCATTGGAGTTAAGTGTGAGGACTGGGAACACTGACAGGCTGTGAAGCAGAGATGAACTGAAATGTAGCTTTGAGTATAGATCAGGCGTGGCCAAACTGTGGCTTGCAAGCCGCATGCAGCTCTTTTACAGTTAAAGTGTGGCTCCTGGAGCCGCCACCCCCCAACAAGACTGGGAAGCTCGGGGCTTCTGCCCTGTGGTGGGACAAGGGGCTTCTGCCTGCAGAGTGGAGGTTCTAAGGGCTTTGGTCCAGTGGGGGGGCATTGGGGCAGAAGTCCCACACCCCAGCAGGCACCGCCCCACAGGGCAGGTTATGCATGTCTTGCGGCTCTCAAACTTCTGAAAATTATTGTATGCGACTCAGAAGGTCACTAAGTTTGGCCACTCCTGGTATAGGTATTTGGCTGCATACAAGGTAAATTCTGATATTTGGCCTTTGACAAATATTTTTTCAAAATCCTATCAGAAGCCAAATAGAAGGATGTTCAGCTTCCTTCCTACTGTATCTGCAGCATGGTCAGCTGGACCATTGCTTCTCCACTTTTCCTCACAGCCATTTCTGATGGGGCTGCAGCCCAGGTTGATGAAAGGTTTTGAGGAAGTTCCACTTCCTTCATCTTTCCCTACCATCTCCATCCACTTCCCATTTCCCCTGTTCAAGTTATCCTCTGAATGTAATTCCTATCCCATCTACCACCCCAATATTAGTTACCTCTTCACCCACTCCCTCTCACTCTACCCTCCTCCACTGTATCAGACAGTCCTAATCAGGAGTGAATTCAGAAACCCTGAAAGAATACAGGTTTAAGTGGTTTTAGGAGCTTCTAGGGGGGCTATTTGTGTCATTATCCACTCCTGCAATTTGTATGAAAACAATAAAATGAGAAAAATATGCTTTTAAATATAGGGGTCCAGTAAAGAAAGTTTGAATAATTAGCAAAGATGGCCAGATTCTGATCTCACTTCAGTTTTACACTGTTATAATGCCATTTACTGCACAAAATGTACCCAGGTTTTATAATAGTGTGATTGAAATCTGAATCTGGCCTATTTTATTATGGTCACAACAGCAAGGTATTAACAATGTAATACATTCTGGTGAATGAAATTGTGAGGTTGACTAAATACTGTTTTTATTACTAGCATTCTGCTGCAATAAGTGGTCAAGTAAAACACACGAAAATGTATTATTTAATGTTTAAGCACAATTCAGCTTCTAATTCAGCTTTGGCTGAATAGCATTTTTCCAGCTATTTGGTATTTGCCCAAATGCTACAGTCAGACAACTGGGAGCCAGACTTTAGTTTGCTGATGTAACAAAGCTTTCCACACTTCCCATTACTTTTCTCACACTATGCTCATTCTTGCTTTTCACCAGTTTCCTTGTTGCACTGTTTTACGTGAGAGATTGTAACTTCTGTGGTCCTTGACCCGGTATTCAAGCCATTAACCACTTCCTCACTTAGCTCACTCTGAGATTACTGTTCAGCAGCCAAGGACACCAGCCTTGATGTCTCATTTGTCTACTTCCATTCCAATGTTCATGCTTTTTTCAAAGCCAGCTGCTGTACATGTAATTCCTTCCCCAGTATGCCATCCCATCACCTTCTCCTTATTCAGATCCCTTCTAAAGACACACTTTTGCTACATTGCCCCAAAAAAGTGAGTTAAAAAGCAAAACCAAACAATACTCCCCTGGGGGGACACACAGTGCTATTCCTTTCCCTGATTTTCTAAGTGCATCTCTCAGACCTATCTTTCTACTAGACTGGAAGCTGTTTAGGTAAGGGAGTATTTCCTTTTTGTGGTAAACAGAACCACAAACACATTTTTTAGAGTTTAACATATGACAAAAAAATATATATCTCTCTGGCTGAGTTGTGTGTCAGTGATTATCCCCATTCAGTCATCTCCACATCCAATTCCAGTTATCTTCCATAAAGCACAGATTTTATTGGCAAGTACAGAAAATAGAGAGAAAAGTGTGCAATATAAATTGACTAAATTATATATATGGCTAGAGTAATTGAGAAAATATTTGTTAGCTAGGCTTAGGGCTTACAGTACAAAATGTTATCTAATGTAGCTGAAATCTGAAATTTTCCTTTCACAGTATAAAAACTACCAGGGTTAGGTGCTGTGGTGGGCAGGGGGTCACACTCAGGCAGCTTCAAAGCTCTTTCTCCCTTTCAAAGGCCTTTTATGGTTCTGGTAAACCTTTGGGCAGTGGAGTCTTGTTAGCTTTTCCCCTCTCAGTTATTCTGTAACAAGAGTCACTCCTTATGAGGCACAACAGCTTTCCTCCTAGTTAGTGCCCCTTCCTGTGACTAGCTCTCCTTTTAAAGTTTGCTTCCTCCAACAGGAGCAGGCTGTACAGGTGAGTCTATTTGGTAGGGATTGCGCCCAGAGGAGCTCATTCGCTTTCTCCTGATTGGGGGCGGGGGGGGGGACATGCCCCATTTCATTGGCCTTTAAGAAAGCAGACCTTCTCACCAAGATAATAGAACCTCAAGCAAGCAGGTTTTTTTGCTTGATTTCTGGCTATACTTCAGTTTCCTTTTATACACATTAATCAGTGAGTAAAAGTCCTTGCTGACTTGGACTGTTTTTCTTTTTTAATTATCATGCAAATCTATATAGCCTCTTTGTAGGCCGCCTGTTATGGGACACAGCTATAGAACACTACAAATTAGAATTAGCAGGTACTGTCCACATAAAATCCATAGCCAGAATTTTCAAAATTGTGCTGAAGAAAGGAAAAACTTTCAGAGTAGCTCAGCATTGACCTGACTCTGCTTGTGTTGAAGTCGATGAGTTATCATTCTTTTCAATGGAAATTTACTTCAGTGGTAGCAGAATTAGACCAATGCTGACCATTTTTAAAAATCATACTATAGGTGATGCCTGAATAAGAATTGAGAAGCTTAACTTTAGGCACCTATGGCATGATTTTCAAATATGCTCAGCTTTCATCTAATGCTGCTCCCTTTGAAGTCAATTCCCCTTGAAACAAGTGGTCAGAGTTTCAAACATACTGAGCATCTTGTATGGTCAGAACTCCTTATAATCAGGCGACTTAATTAGATGCCTAAATACAAAAGTAGGAGACTACTTTTAAGCAGCCATTCTTGAAAATCTTGGTCATTATATTATATATATGTACTTACATGGCTCCTGTCATCATAATATTTAAGCAGCTCATTATTTGGATTCCATGCACCACATCCATACTCAGGTTATTTCTAAATATCTGACAGTGTTGGTGCTATATCAGTCATCCGTTTGCTAAAAGGGGCTTTGTCCTAGCCGTGAAGGAATAAAGACAAGATGCAAGGGATCAGGTGAGACAGGCTTCTGTCTGGAGGGAAGGGGGTGTAAATACCCTCTCTCTCCTGGGTGTACATAGCGGGTCAGAGTCCCACCTGAACCAGCCTCTTGTGGTCCACCCCTTTTCTTCCTCCTAGCCTGGTAAATTCAATTGTGGTAAGCACATTTTCTTCAGTGATAGTCTTTTCCAAGTATATGCCAAGCTGCACTAAATATGCTCAGATGTGTTTAGGACTAAGAACATTAATGTATAATACACTACTAATTTCTAGTAAGCAGCTCCAAAATTTTCAGAAGCGGGACAAAAGAAATAAAGATTTCTATTCCAGTCTATGAGCACAAAAACTGATGTCAATAAGATGTGGCGAAAAGATTTTCACTCTGGTTTTAATGCCTAAATTTATGCTAGACATTATGGGTGCATCATATGCCATGACACTTAACCACTCAAGCATTTTAAAATGCTTCAATTATAATGTTAGGTATACTGTATCAGAAGAGCATGCAGCTTCTTAAACTAGGAACATAAGAGAGAAAACATTGTCAGGTAGCCTTTTTTCATTCCTGGTTGTAATTGCAAAAATCTAACAAGTTCAGAGAAATCCCTCCTCTACAATAGTGTGGTACAAAATAGTTCATTTCTTCTAGGGGGGCAGAAGAAATTGCATGAATACGCAGCACTGCTTATTATCACCAGCATATGATTCCTCCCTCAAATTGCACATCATCACTGCAGTTTGTTTTCTCGGCAACTCTATTAAACCAAGAAGCTCTCTAAAAGGATCTAATTTTTTGCAACATAGGAATGCCATTATATACTGTGCAGTTTAAACAGTTTTCTCATATGACTTCATTATTTTGCTTTGCGTGATGAAATTTTGTATTGGTCTGAGATTGCATTTAAATATGGATTAACAGTGGGTGACTTTGCTTGCTAATCTGATCCATGCCCCCAATCATTTAACAAATCACTCATCAATAGTTAATATCAAAATGCAAAGTGGTTTCACTAATTCATATAAAGTATTTATATGAATTCATTTGAATTAGCCAACCCATTTTCGTGTGCAAAACTGCTTTGGAAATCACACAATAATAATGGAATAATAATCAATAAAAGTAATATATAATTAATACTGCTATATGTGAATTAGAAGTTTATTATTATTTGTATTTATTTAACAAGTCACACCAGACAACTATTTGCTTTTTTGACGGGATTTACCAAATTAATTGATGTAGGGAATGTAACAAGTATAAGACATTTTTATTTTAGTGAAATATTTGACACTGTCTCATGAAATCTTAGTTGAAAAATTAATTAAAATGGGGTTATATATGAACAGTGTCACAAAGTTTGAAAACTGGCTGAAGAGTAGTAAACAAAGGAAAATACCAAATAGAAATGTATGAAATCTGAAAAGGTGGTATTAAGAGGGGTGATACGGGGATTGATGTTAGGTCAGATCTTATTTAATTTCCTCATTAATGATCTGCAAGAAGATGTGAAAGCATGTTAATTAAATTTTATGAACCCCAGTCACGACAAAGAAAGAAACTTTAAGAGTTTGGAAGTGTGGGCAGGAAATCATAAATGAGATTCAATCTGAATAAATGAAAGATCATACAGACAGGGAAATATTGTCAAACACAGAGTATCACAGGGCAAAAATGGAGTTGGGACCATCCTAATAGCAAAATAAACACTTTGTTTCTTCAGTGTTCAGTTGCATTACACACAAATGGATCTATATTGTCAAGGTGCCACCTCTACAATATCCGCCTCCATAATACTATGTCTGAGTCTCCACTACACTGAAAGGATGTGTGTGTCATCCTGAATGTTCAGGGTCCCTAGCAAATACACTGCCTGAATTAGTAACCATTGGGCATCTGCCCAGAACAGAATCCACATTGAGGAAACAGGAATAAGATGATTCACAGTCAGGACTTCCTCAGTCCCCAAACCCATTTTGGACCCAGAACTGTGCAGAGAAGACTCAACCCCAGGGGCACTAGGCCCCATGCAGTCACATCTCTCCCCCATCATGTAGGCTTGAGGAAGGGAGGAACTCCTTAGGCTGAGCCAGCAGTGGGGCCAAAGCTACAGAAGCAGTTTCTGCAGGTACCTTTGGACAGTGGCGATATCATCAGACTTTTTTTTCTACAGTTTTCACTGTTTTATTCTGGATATTCTTTTCCCTTTGCTGACTGGCGCTTTGTTTGTGTCCTCCCTCTCCCAGTTACTTCTCATCAGTCTCATTCTTCTCTTCCCCCCAACCCACTTACATCCCCTTCCTCAGTGTTCCCTTCCTTTGTTCTTATTAGTGTATCCCCTCTTGCCTTCCCTCCTGACCAACATTTGGTTTATAATACATTAAATATATATAAACAAACAAAAACTCTGCTAATAATACAAGAACTAACTATTTGCAGAGTTCTGTTCACTCTGCTTGTATGCTACAGTTGTTTTCCCCACACTTTACCCGTCTTATCTATTAAGATTGTAAGCTCTTTGGAGCAGGGACCATCTCTTAAGGCTTGTCTACCTGAACACTTAGTTCATGGCAAGCTGGGGTGAAAATCTACCCCTCACTAGTCTGCTGTGCATTATGTATCTATATGGACCCTGCTGCCTCACACTAAAAGTCACATAGTGCGCTTTGATCTACCCCACTTTGAAATGGGAATAGACTAAAGAGCACTTGGGAACTATTAGTGCGTGGCAGCAGGATCCACAGAGATGCTTAGTGTGCGGAATGCTAGTGTGACTGAGATTTACACCCCGCTTTGCTATAAACTAAATGTGCATGTAGACAGGCCCTTAGTGCATAGAGTTCCTTGTACAATGGGGCCCCCTGATGCTACTGAAACAAACAGTAAATACTAGTAAAAATTCATAGAAACCTCTGACTTGAGATGCTAATTCCTGATCTCTAGTTAGCACTTTATCATCACTGGCTGTTCCATAGCAATGGTTGCTGATGGTGCCTAAAGAGGGACCAGTTTATGTTCTGATAAGCTTGCTGTGACAAGCACAGCACTTGGGCTATGTGATCCCCATTCCTGCAGACATCCATCTATAATTACTTTGATTCAGTAATTCAGCTTATGCTCAAATAAATTTGTTAGTCTCTAAGGTGCCACAAGTACTCCTCGTTCTTTCTTTTGATTCAGTCAGGCTCTGTAAGAGTCTGTCTGCTCATGATGCTTGCTTGGACAAAAACCCTTGGAAAAATAGCTGATTAGATTGGGATAGGTCTCTAAGGAAGTCTTCTCTTCGTGGTCCCAGACTGACAGGAAGAAAGCTTGCAGGTATCTTGATTCTGTAAAAGACTTTGTTGACCCTTGCTTTGTTCCTGTAGGTCCCCAGAAAGAAGCAAGAATATAACCAGGAAATTGATAAGATAGTAGTAAAGGTGGATTTCTTTCTTGAGGGATGCCAATTAAATGAACATACATTTTCAAGGGGTCTAAAAAGAGGTCAAAGCTTAAGTACTAGATGTGTTTGAGGCAGATTTCAAAGTGGAGGAATCTGAAAAAGGCTAAGTGTATGGAGACAGACCTCAGTGAGTTCTACTGATCATAGGACACCACGTGCATAAGGGAAAGTTTGCCATCCTGAACCTGGCCAATATAACTAAGTGGTTCAGGGGACAACTCCAACACAGAATGAAAGCTCTCCCAACATCTTCAAGTACTAAATGTCTGGAGCAACTACTTAAGTTCCCCTGATAGTAAATAACTTCAGTAAATAGCCTAATAACCAGATAGATAAAATAGATAAAGGTATGGTAAAAAAGAGGAGAGTGGTGTCTGCCTTCCAGTCACATAGTTATATGTTTCTCCAGTCTAAGATTGAAGAATCTTATGAAAAAGCAGCATGAAACACTGATTTTTTCATATATCACATCACAGATGACTCAAACTTGTGAAGGGTCTCATAAAACTTTGTGTGGTTTTGGATTCCTAGGTACTCGTTAGGTTTTTGTTTAAGATTTTAACCGAAGCCATTGGGGTACTAAAGTATCTAGGGCATGCATCAAGAGAGGACATAGAATTACTGTATTTTCTCTATAAGGAATGTTCTGGTTTTTTATCTAGAGAATTTTAGGGTGCCACAACACCCTAAATAAGACTTTCTGTTTTTAAACAGGAGCAGATTCAAGGATCCACTCTAGATGTGGTGGAACATTTTGTATCCCTGATCCCTTTCCATCTTTTACATCCTAAGACATACCTTTATAATGGACTTTCTTTTTGTGCATCTCCTATTTTTTCAATCTATCACAAGGAACTCAAAGAATGAGAAAGTCAGTTTCCTCTCAAGTTCCCTCATTTCAAGGGGATTCCTCTTCACAGCAGCTGATCAGGGGTTAGATATATCTTCCTCGGGTTCTAAGGCCTTGGAAACCTTAACAATGTGTCAATCTAGGATGGGTCATTAGGCTTAAACTGTCTACTTACACCATCCAAATCAGTCCTCACCCACTGAGGTTGTGGTGCAGTAGTTTTTCTCCTTAGAGTAAGATTTCTTTCTGGCTCTTTTCTTACTTCTTTTGACTTTGTCATTATTTTCTTTCTTGTTCTTATTAACAGGAAGAAACAGAGGAAGAAGATGGGGAATCCTTAGCTTGTTCAAAAGATTATGCTCCTGCCAAAATAGTCCATACCAGAATCCACCCCCTGAATGGGGCCCACTAGTACAGAGAGAATGAGAATGAGCTGCTGTGGCATAAAACTTGTAGATATAATAAAAGGAACCTGTGGTGACCAAAGGTCAAAAAGAGAAAAACGAAGGTGTGGGGGGGGGGGGGGGAGTTCCTGACATGTTAAAAGCTTTTCAATTCATCTTTGTATTTTATTTGGTCATTATTTGTTATTTTTAATTATATGGGATCACCAAACACGCTAAAGGAGACATTTTAAATTCAGTATTAATCCAGAATTACATTTCCCCAGAGATACAGTAGTTGATACTGATATTAATCTTGTTCTGTTTTGTTTGGCACTGAATTACAAAATCCATTCAGGTTCAATAGAAACTCAGCAAAACATTTTCAAGGCCAGGTCAGATGAGTCAATTCACAGAGACAGTGCATTTTCTGAGGAGTCAGTACTGGCAAAGCTCCATAGGACAAAGTTTAGAGCTGCCTTCCCCCAGCACAATCTTCACCAAGGGGAGAGTGGCTTTCCTATCACCACCTGCCATCCACCAACACAAATCTGCATTGGTTGCAGCTGCCCTGGGGTGCAGTTTTCCCATCCCTTTACCCCTGGGGTGAATCTAGCTGATAGCCTCAAAGTGGCATACTGGATGAAATCTGATATAACAGTCAAATTCAGGACTGGTAGGCAAAAATTGTGATGCTTGACTCTTGCAGGGTTAAAAAATTCTGTGGAAGAGACACTATGCTAATAAACTGCTAATAAAATAGTAATAATTAATAATACTTAGCACTTATAGAACACTTTCAATTTTCAAAGCATGTTATATACATTAGCCAATTATTCAAACATTAAATAAGCTGCTAAAAATAGAGGAGTTCCACCTGCAACCAGTGGAAGGTGAACAATTGTAACAAAGATTACAGTAAAGCTGAGTAAAGTTCAGCAAATCTTTATTTTGAGTTAGAGTGCAAAGCAGTCATATGGTATCTTCCTCCACACTTAACCCCCTGGCACATCCACTGTGCTCCCTATTTATAGTTACCTGCTACCCAATTAACAAGTTATTAAACCTAACATCTGCATTGGCTTTAACTTCAGCCTACTGCACTGTATCCATTAACACTTAACATTGCAATAATGGGTCACTGCAAAAAATAAAGCTTGTTGAGAGTATGGTGAGCCCTTTGTCCTGCAGAGAACAGACTGAAACTTTAATGGGGGCTGGATCACTTCAAAGTAATTTTCATTGCAGAATTGCATTTAATAGTTAATCTCATGTAGCTGCTGAATTAAGCATCTTGTTTCTCTGTAATGCAGCTAATTGGAAGTACATTTAAAATAATGTTCTGCTCTGGTTTTTCTTTATTTCTTGTTTTTATACTTTGCAAGATTTTAATCTGTTTTCCTTAGTCCTCAAGACAACCTGTTAAAACTCCCACATTGGGCATGTCTACACTATACAGTTTTACTGTGTTTGAATATGGTTGTGCACAACTGAGTTAGCTGAAGTGATGCTGACCAGGACTTTGCTGTAAGTGTGGACCAAAACAAATCAGCAACATGACAGCTAATTGTGATTAAGTACCCAACAGTGATTGCTATAGGCAATGGAACAATGGCCTGGATAAGCACCCCCTTTGAGGAGTCCTACCCCAGCTATGCCTCTTGTGGATTCTGCTCTTTCAGACTTCAGCCTTTCTCCTGCAAGGAAGAGACAGGTTGGGGTCTCTGACAATTCTAGGGGTATCAATATTATGTCCCAAAAAGCTTAGGGTCAGACCCTCAACTGTGCTAGAACTCTGCTCAGTGCAGACAAGGCATGGCAGAGATGGCGGTGCCTCACCTCTGCATTATCCCAAGGCTTCCTAGGGCGACTTCAGCCACTATGTAATTGAGGATATGTGTACGCTGGAGGTGGAAGGTGCAATTCAAGCAGACATCCTCATGCTAGCTCTGATTGAGCAAGCACACTAAAAATAGAAGTGTAGGGACAGTGGCACATGTGGCTGGAGGGACAAACTGCTCCAAGTACAATCCAGTCTAAGACTTCCTGCTGTTTGTACCACTGAAGCTACATTGCTATTTTTAGTGCGCTAACTCAATCCGAGCTAGTGCTGGTATGTCTGTGTGAGCTGGAGATGACACCTTCCAGCCCCAGTGTAGACATACCCTTAGAGTAGACATAAGACAGTTCAAAATTAAGCCAGTTTGTAAAGGCTGCCAGTAGGCTACTATGCAAGTTGTGGATCACCAGAATGCACCCCAGCCAGTTCTCCCCAGTCATGTTCAGGCACCTTTGCATCCCCTTTGTGTTCCCAGGGCATTGCCAAAGAGACCACAGCATGGGTCAGGAGCTGACCCTCTGAGTTCAACTTTTAGACACAGAAAAAATTGAAGATGGTCATATACTCTTTGTGAAAGTTAATTCCACACTGGTGTCGAGCAATGTCTATGGCTCAAACAAGTAGCATTCTGACTTCAGTTACAAACTAACTGTACAACTAATGGAGATGGAGAGTGGTCCCAAAGTGTTAGCTGGGGACTGCTACATAATACTCAACTCTATTTTTAGATAAAACAGGTACAGTTACTCTGCAGGACTCACCCCCCAGATTAAATTCTCTCTTTACAATTGAGGATTACATAACATTAGGAGATTAGTAAATTCTTTAAGGAAAGACTGCTCAGTCTTCTCAACCACACCCTCCACATACTCTGCATTTGATTATTTTCTAATCTCTTTATATTCTGATACATGCAGCATTAGATGTGAAGACAAGAGTAATATCTGATAATGCTCCGGTATCCATTGCCTTGTTGCAACATGAGCCACCACAGAACACAGAGATGATAACTGAATGCATGATTCACAATTTTTACTCTCCTTTAAAAAAAATAAAAACCCTCTATTTGAAAATCAATATTCCATCAGCTCCTTTATAGGTTGGTCTAAGGGAAGCACTAAAAACCAATATGACAGGAAAAAGTATTGCTTATGTTTCTTACAAAAGTAATAATCTAAACTCAAAATTATCTGAAACATTAAGAACCATAGATTTGGAATACTTCTGTTTTCCTATCCCAACTAAACTCCAGCAACTACTCAATACAAGACATGCAGAGAGCAAACTCCACATAGCACAAGATGAATGGACTTTATTTAGACTTCAACAGTCATTGGGAGTCAAGAAATATTTTTAAAAAACCAGGAAAACTTGTAGCAGATATTCTCCCAGCTGAATACCATAACTAACATTTGAGGGGGGAAACCCAAAGCTTTGTTTACCTCACAAATAGATATAAATATTCAGTTTCAAAATTTCTATATGGTGCTGTGTATCTACAAAACATCCATTCCGAGGTCTGAATTCACTATCTTTTCCAACTCTATCGGAAGATCAAGTTGATTTATTGGAGGCATTCAGGCAGAATAGATTAGAGAGTCTATTAAAAGTATTAAAAAATAAACAAACAGAGGGTTGGAGAGATTTCTAACTGAAAGGTGTCTGTCCAATCTTGACCTGGTCACCCCTTTACTACTGTATGTTTGAACAGGCAAAATCTAAGGGAGAGCTGCAACTCCTCTCCAAAAAGTCCTTGTCAGTACTATATTGAAACTGAAGCAGCCCGGACCCCACCACACCAGTCAGCCAGGAACCTGGACCTCACCACGCAGGCTGGCCTTTAGCACACAGCTGAGCTGTGTGCTAATTGGGCCACGGGTTGAGAACTGCTGGTCTAGATAATGCTTGGTCCTGCCTTGAGTGGAAGGGACTGGACTAGAAGACCTCTTGACGTCCCTTCCAGTCCTATGGTTCTATGATTCTCCCTAAGAGAAAGGGTAAGTCACACAGTGCCATCAGATGGGCCAGAAGAAATAGAAATATAGAGCAGAATGTCATTTGTACACTGATAAAATGCAACCCACACTTCGTCACTAATCCCCCAAATGAATGTTAAACTGTAATAGTGACTGAATGAGACTCTGAAAAGCCAGAAGACAGAGCCCTGAGGACAGATGACTTATTGTTCAATATTTCCCACAGCAAAAAAAAAAAAAAAAAAGGAAGGAAATGAACTGAGTCATTTTGGTGACTCTATCTTCTCCTGCTAGTGACCACTAGAATGTCAACAATATTTCATGGACAACAATATTGAATCTAGTTGTTAGATCTAAGAGAATCAATATGGACATATAATTTTGACGATCAAAAGGAAGAAATCATGACTAACAATATAAGCACATTTTCTATAACATACCCAAACCTGAAAACCAAAGTGACTGGGGACAGAGAGAGCAGAGAACTCCAGATATTGTCACTTCTCCTCCACAACCTTCTTTGGACAATCTTTTCTCAAAAATGGAGATTTTGAGAAAGGGCAACAGTTAACTAGATTGTCAGTGTCAAGAAGTGATTTCTTAAATCCTCTCCTTGACAAACCCAAACAAGAAACCACAAACATGTTAAATACTTTAAATCCTGTATTTATTTATTTAAATTGTGTTAACACATAGATGCTTCAGCCATACTGAGCTAGGCACTGTGGAAACAAACACTTAGTTCTTCCATACCCTCACTTGCTTCAAGCACAGGCCTCAGAAACTGCTCTATCCAATATCTGGGATCCAGTCGTACTTTACATACCAACCTAAAAGTGCTATTGTATACAAGGAATACAAGGTGAGACCCTGTTTTGTAAGCAGTGTTCCTTATAATTCTGTGTTTTATTGATTTCTACAGCTTGTCTTTGAAAATAATTTCCAAATGAAAGAACATCATAATATTGTTATACACAGATATTTGTAGAAATGCTATTTAAAAATAATCCCATTTATCAAAGTGATTGCTAAGAAATATTTTTCTCCATTTACCCTTAGTGGCTCACTCCTAGAATTATTAATTAGAATATTGAATTTAAGCAGCTTAATGGGGAGTAGTAACACAGAAGGGACATAAAAACTCTTGTGATTGCTTTCTTAATAGTCCTTTTAAGAAGTATATACTAAGAAAAGGAATTAATGTTATACACCGTACAATGTCTGCTATATCATGAATAATGTGGCCTCTGCTTTATTAACTGTTGGTAAACTCCTCCTCCCATATAAACACTCATACAACCTGTATTCCAAGAAAAATAATTGTACAGAACAACATTTCCTTAAACACCTTTTAAAACCTAGGAAATTATATTAGGCTTCTTAAAACATCACCTGTCTAAGCTGAGTATAAATTACTTGCATACTGTCTATATCCCTGGATCTCTAGAATTTGACAACCTGATGTTTTTAAATGCTGGGCACCAATATTTTTATTCTTCTTCCTAAAGATCAATATCACTTCCGCTGGGGACATAAAACACTCCAGATGAGTCAATGAAATATATACCTTGATTATAAGAAAATATACAAAAATCAGTTTTTGTAAAGAAGACATTGCAACACAATGTCATATTTATAGTAAGAGGCCAGATGTCAGGTTTTACTCTGTTTAAAAAAAAAAAATCACACCATCACCACAGATAGTCAATTCAAAATGGCTTTGAATTCCCCATTCTTTCTTTTGCTTTACATTAGCAACAAACAGAGGCTGCAATACGATTTTGAAATGTGAAAATGGTTACACTGATCAGATTTGTAATGTGTATAATGAAATGTTTTGTCAGCTTACCTGATGAAAAGAGAACAACAAATTACAGCAAAGCCCAGCATCCAAAAATGATATGATACTATAATATGCTTCCTCCTGAAATTATCCAGATTTCTGCCCGCAAAGGTTTGCAAATTAATTACAATTTCTGCATTCTCAGTGGAAAAGAAAACACAGAGACCTTTCCAGAATCCTCTTTGCTTCTGCCTCCGCTTCCTGTTCCCAGTCTCACTCTATGGTACCCAACATATATTAGAAAACAGCTTATTAGGAGAGGAGGTGGGGGGAGAGAAAAGAAAAGGGGAGGGGGGAGAGACAGCACCTTACATGGCAGCTCCACCTACTGGCAAAGAGAGTGAATAAATGTAAAGCATCAATTTGTGAAGCTCTTTCTTCCAACCTACACTTGACTCAACTCCTACATAACTATGCTCCTCCATGCAAGAAATAAACAAACAAAACAAGATAGATGACTGAATACAAGCACAATACTGCCTAATCATGTTTTAAAATTTTTAAATTTTTTATTTTATTTGAAATAAATGCAATTGTCTAATTTCTTTTCTTAAAGTACTTCATGATACAAAAAGTTATTGCTTCCATAAATGAGAAAAATACAGAAATGAGAAAAATGTAAATAAGACAGTGTGGACACTTGGATATTCAAACAGATGTGTGTCACCCCTCTTGTTTTCATATTGCCCTTCTATTTCACTTGCCTATCTTTTATTTTATGTATCATTTTTATTCTATTTATATATGTACTGTTATTACTAATATTATATATAAGCACAGACACAGAATGATGTGTGAGGGAGTGATCGGTCTCTGTCCTAAGTTAGAGGAGCCTCAAGCATGCTCTAACTTACACCCAACTATCTATTCTTCCCATGGGCCATACAGGCAGCTTGAGAATTACCAGGGCATAGAGATGCCTGAGCCACATCCCCTTTCTGCTGGTCACATTCCGTAAACTGGAAGCTAGGAATGATGAGGTAGGAGCTGCTATGACATCTGTAATTCACCCAGAAATTCCCTCGTCCTGGGGGTATCCCGTAGCACGTCAAGCCAGCATTACAACTGAATCACACCAGCAGAACAGCACAACGCAGCAGTTGCAGAAGCAAGGAACTGGTCCATAATGTTGTATCCATTATCTATAATCTATACCATCCATATAGACTCTAGTCTAGCACAGCCCTTTAAAATGTCTGTAACTTTAAGTATATGAGTAATCCTATTGATTTCTATTAGACTATTAACATATTCAAAGAGTATAAGTGCTTACAGGCTGTTTTGAATCAGGGTCATAAAGGCAGACATATTTATTTCTGACAGTGATCCTAAAATAAAGACAGTACCAGTTTCTGTCCCCTTCTCTCTAGAGAAGAGGATGCCCACATAACTTTTATATCTAAAGCCTACAGTTGTGTAGTTTCACAGTTAATACTGATTGCCATCTTTCTTGGTATTTGTTTTGCTGTATCGAAAGGCCTGATGCAACAAAGAAATATATGCAGGTAGATCAACTCACCTATGTGGATATCTCGTGACTTCACAGGGCTTTGCACTGGCACAAGGGTTTGCCTGCATGCATCTTGCTGCATAGGTCCTAAGGAAGCAATTCCTGATGTCCTTATCCAGGCAAGTCTCTCATTAATTTCAATGTGACTCCTAGGGTCTAAGTATGTAGCAGTAGCCCAGACTGAGGTGGGGTGGGGTTAGAGGGTGAGAGTTCCCCTGGGTGGGGAGACCCAGAACCTGAGAGTGTGGGGGTACTGCTAGGGGGGCAGCACCCCAGAGAAATGGGCACTGGGTCCTGGGAGGGACACGGCGGCCGGCGGTAAAGTGGATCACCGGCCTGCAGAGGGCGCTCCGGTGGCTGGACGAGCTAATTCCCGACGACTACCAGCAGGAGGTGCCACGGGGTGAGTCCGAACCTTTACAGATGACAACCCACATCTGTCAGTTGACCACTTTCTGAAACTGCATACCTACATTAGTAAGGCAGTGTATATGCTTGTGTATTGCTGTAAAGATTGTCACAAAGTTACAGTGTGTGCCCTTGTTTTGTAACAAGTTCTAATCAAAATTATTGTAAAATTACTGTTAACTAAGATTGTTTAACATTATATTTCTATCTACCATAGGTAAAAGTTTCATACTGCCTTTTTCAAGGTCTAGGTGCATACAGACATAAAACAGACCATATGTACAAGGGTCTCAAACTGCACTCATTCTATACAGTCTGTCAAAAATGTATGGGTTTATGTTAGTTAGGAGTGCTAGTCAGATCCTGGGGCTAATATAATTTGTGGGATTTTTGTTTTCTTCCTCTATTACATTAGAGCCCTCACCACCCCTGCCCCAACAGCCTGCCCCATCCCTAATCCCCCTCCCACCCTCCTAACCCCTTGGTCCCAGCCCAGAGCACCCTCCTGCACCCCAAATCCCTCATTGCTGGCCCCACCCAAGAGCCCTCACCCGCACCCCAACCCGGAGCCCCCTCCCACACTCTGAACTCCTCATTTCTGGCTCCACCCCCATCTGGAGCCCTCACTCTCTCCTGCAACCCTATCCCCAATTTCCTGAGCATTCATGGCCCCCCATACAATTTCCATACCCCAATGTGGCCCGCGGGCCAAAAGGTTTTCCCACTCCTGCTCTACAAGCAGCTCTTCTCTGAGATCCTTGCTACTTACCAATATTAAATCTAAAATGGCATCACCTCTTGTTAGTTCAGTAACTATTTAGTGAAGAAATCTGTTGACTAGCACATCCAGGAATATCTGGGCCCTATCATTAATAGCAGCATTTGTCCTCCAATCTATATCTGGGAAGTTGAAGTCTCCCATAATCACACAATTCCCAGTCGTGTTTATTTAATTAAAAATATTAAAGAGATTTCTGCCAATATCCAAGTCGGATCTTGGGTGGCTGTAACGGACCGCCAAGCAGTATATCAGTGGAGCCTCTGTTACCTTTCTACACTACTAGTTGCCATTGTTAAGGATATTCAGTAAAACTAAATTCAACTCTCAAGATCTTTTCTTTAGTTAAGCAATCAAAATTAAAAGAATCCTAGGAAAGCTGGTGTGGATAATCAATTGAGCAGTTGCATAACTAAGGTTTTATACCTATCTTTCTTACACTGGATAATTTTCCTTTAATTTCTTTTACGAACATCTAATGCACAGTTATGAACAGAAATACGTTGCCAAATCCTTGCAGATCATCAATCTTAAGAACATAAGAATGGCCATATTGGGTCAAACCAGTGGTCCATCTAGCCCAGTATCCTGTCTTCTGACAGTGGCAAACTTGTATTTAAAGACAACAGCCTATGTAGCATAGACTCCCTGGACTCCTTAAACCCCTTCTTTTATCTTTTCCCTCTATCTTACTGAATATTCTGCTCAGAGCATCTGAAAGAAATGCATCTTATCCAATTTCTACTGGCTTAATCCAAATTAAACATTGATTGGTAGGATATCTTTATTAGCATTCTTTTGCTACCTTTGGTTTGTCTCCTTTTTTTCTTCCTACAGTGAGGAAGGAGAGGGTTCATAAATGTTGGTATTTTATAAATCTTGTCTCAGTGTTACCGTTGTAAAGTCACATGGCAAGGGGGTTTGTTTGGTGACCTAGGGATAACAATCTACACTACCATGTGAGAATCCTGTTTTTTTTTTATTCTTAGCACAGTCATTAAGGTTGGTAAAACCACAGTGTTGCGAAGGCAACACACTCAGTGAAGTATCCCCTTTGACATATTAAGAAAGGTCAATGACTGTCTTGAAAAAGAAATTCAACCACTTTTCCTCATTGGAAAATTGGAGGCAGTTTATGCAGAATCTTCAAGTTCTGGGGAGAAGGTAAATCAGAAATTTAGCAGACTGCTAAGGGCTATAACATGATTGCAACGGACCTGTTGGGGTAAAAAAAAAAAAAGGCTATAAAATATATCTCCTTCTCATACCCTTCTGTACTAGTAATCCAAACATCAGTAAATATTACAATAATTTAAGTGTAAGGATTTAATAGGAACCTCAAACCCCAGCCTGCTTCTATAACTTAATTGGTCACTGAGCATGGTGTCTGAAAAGTTACATCCTTCAAGGCATATACAGTATAAATATCACAATATTGTTGTGTATTTAGGCTCACATTACTCTTTACTTTTACTAATTGTCAACTTTTAAAATAATCCAAAATTATTTCAGTAATCATGTTATTAAATACCAGCTATACCCTTACTGTCCTTCTATAGAAAAGCTATCGAGAGATAAGTGGCCTAATACTGATATCAGTCACAGTGTAATTCTATTGACTAAAGTGGGGTTACCCTGGGTTTTCACTAGGAAGGAGTAAGAATCAGGCTCAAAGACTTTAATTAAACTAAAAACAGTGTGCTTAAGTGCTGAACTCCAAATTCAGACTTTACACTTATTCAGGTAGCCTAGAATAACAGCAATAAAACTATAGAAGTTTGAACTGTGTTCTAATTGCTTCATTCTCCCTCAGAATACTGTGGATGCCTAGTGATATTTTCCTACGTTCATTTAGTTATCAGAAAGATGGCAACAGTAGAAAACTTAAATAAGAGCCATCAATAGGCCCTAGGTCATGTCAGCCTAGTCTTCAGCTTTTACTTTAATCGGCCTATTCTGTGCACCCAGTAATACCGATCCTTTTTACAATCTGATCTCTCCCATGTTAACCACATTTCATGATAATTTAATGAGACTTTGTAGTAGGAGAAATCTGTGCCTTCTTTGTCCTATTTCACAAAATAAAATGTAAATGTATCAGATTCCTTTGAAATCCCGCCCCCCAGAATCATAAGGTAAAGTAATCACTATCCATTGTGACATCTGAGAATGCTGAGTTATTCAAAACAATCACTGCTTATAGTGGGTATACCAACTTCACTATAACTACAAATATATAATATAAATAAATAAAATAACTTAGAAATTGTTATACCAGGTCAGACCAATGGTCCGTCTAGTCCAGTATTCTGTTTCTAGCAGTGTTATGATGGGGCAGCTGCCCCTCACTGGCAGAAAAGAGGTTAAAAGGAGTTCTCGGGAGGTTGCTCCAGAGGCAGCCAATCAGGGCCAAGCAGGCCCATGTAAAAAGGCTGCTGCAGGGCAGAGGAAGGCACTTCTCTGCTGGGAGCCCATGGAGGAAGGAGTGTCTCTCTGAAGGGATGAGAGAACTGCCAGCACCCTGGCCAGAGTAGTCCTGTGAGCAGGAACCAGGGGAGCAAGAGACAACTTCTGGCTAGATGCTGGGGTTTGGAGGCTGAGGCAAGGGCAAAGAGGATGCTGGGGCCATGAGGAAATGGCCAGACAATTTGCTGCAGTAGCCAATAAGGGAAGTGGCTGAACAGTGAACTGCAGGTCTCCTGGAAGGGGGGAGTACAGTGTGGCACGGCCAGAGGGCTGTGTTGCTGAAGATGATGCTGTGGTCTTTGGAGAAATGTGGGTCCCAGAGTAGGTGTGATGGTGATGAGGCACCACCTGAAGAGGGTACGCTAACATGCAGAGCTAATTCCCAGAACAGCCAGCAGGAGGTGCCAGAGTGATGAGTGCACCCCATTTTAAGTAGCCAGTATCAGATGCTTCAGTACTGGAAGAAATGCAGTGATAGATAATTATGGGATAACCTGTCCACAGAAGAAGGTTCTTTCTAATCCCTTTCAGTTAATGGTTATCTTATGCCCTGAAGCATAAGATTTATATCCCTTATAACATTTTTATCCTGCCTAATCCAACCTAGATATATTCTCATTATCCAACATGAAGTCTATTTAGGAATGCCATAATAGTGTTTCAAAAGGTAACAAATTTAAAATTGATCAAAGGAAACACTTTTTTGCACAACCTATAATTTACCTGTAGAACTCATTGCTGGATCTCACTAAGGCCAAGAGTTTATAGTAGGAGTCCAAAAAAAGGATTAGACATTTTATATGCTTAATAAGAAAGAGAACTGGGAGGAGGGATGGTCTTATGGTTCAGGCACTGGACCATGACTCGGACAAGCTGGGTTCAATTCATTGCTCTGTTGCAGACTTCTTGTGTGACTTAGGGCAAATCATGTACTTCCATTCTTCATCTGTGAAATGGCAATGATAATATTCCAGGGTATACTGTGAGGGTACATTTATTAGTGTTAGTCACTCATACTGTGGAGATGGAAGTCATAGATGTATCGTTGTTTATATTTTTATAGCATTCACCCTATTGTGCTAGGCACTGTACAAATGTTGAAAGAAGACAGTCCATGTCCCAAAGAATTTACCATCTAAAAGACAAGACAGACAAATAGAAACAAACAACAAGCGAACAATTTGCAAAATACTATGTAATTTAAGACAGATAAAGATTTTAAGAAATGAACAAATGTAGCAAACAACGCAATAGCAACAATTGCAGTAGTACTCTCAAGCTAGTCACAGAATCTAATAATCCTCTCCCAGGACACTTATAAACAAATAGGTTCCATTCATATGCTTCCATTTCATTTATTACCACTGAATCATGCAGTTTAATTGGTCAGATTAACAGTAATAATCACTTGGATGGAGATGTTTTGTTAAGCAGACCTCAAGTTACAATTTATTTATTTGTAAAGTATCTTAAAGCTGTGATGGCTAGAAAAGGAATTGCTCTGCTTACTCAAGCATGCTCACAGAGCTAGTTTCTATTAGCCATGCTGTGAGATGCAGAGAAATTTCTAACAGTTATCTGCATAGAAAATAGTATCTTTACCATTAAATCTTGCATAAGTACTTCTCCAAAAGAGAGAGAATGAATACTCGAACACTACTAATCACCTCTGGTCTCATAAAAGAAAAATGACCTTTCCTTGGCCCGCCTTTAGCCATGAATAATATGGATATAGAAAATGTTAATTGCCTTGAGTAGCTTTTTCATGAGAAACATTAATGCGTACTTAATGCATTGTCCTGTATTGAAAGAAGGAAAGGTGTAGAAGCAGATGAGTAGCTAAAAGTGTTAAAACCCCAGAATACAAAGATACATCTTTAAAATAGCATCTTAAAAATAAAGTGCATTTTTAGCTCTGGCACTGAAATACGTGTGGTGTATGGGCTTGATTGTCTAGCCGACCTTGATCTGTAAGGACAGAATCAAACTATTTGTACAGTGCATATGAGACAAGACTGGCACTAGTATGTAGTGTTTCATCATGGAAGTCTAAGTAGAAGCAAATACAATCTGCTGTTGCTGGGCAAGGTAGGAGTTCCCATTCTGAAGAGGGAAGCAACAAGGGGATTATTCAGCAAATCTACACCATCTTTTTTTGCTCTATATTCACTGCATCAGCATGACAGGAAAACTAAAAGTGGCATCAACAATTCAAGCATTAGGTAGCCAAGAATGGAGTAACTGGCTTTTGGATTTTGAAAATATAGAAATTTAGATTAGAAAATATTCCGATTAGAAAATATTCCAGGCAGTAGCTTTTCTTTAATCAACGCAAGTTTTCTTTTTTTCCTCCCATTTTATCTTAAGGTTGAAGTGAAATACTGGCCAATGTGTTGTAAACTCGGACATAGGCTAATGCACACCGCAAACAACTATTTTTTGGTACCAGGGAAGAGTAATTTAAAAAAAAAAAGTTGTGATAGCTGACATGTAGCAGAGACGGCCAGCATAATTTCCACTGCTGGTTTGGGATACAGGGACTTTGGCATGATCATCCATCAGGCATGCTACCCTTCTGGCTTTGCTTCCTGCATGGACATGAAGGAGGGTGGATTGCTAGATCTTCCCAATCCTGCTTACCTCTTTCCTGCCAGAGGGAGTGGAATGGGGGGTAAAGCCCCCGGCCTAGGTTGCATATTGCTTAAGAGAACCAGCCTCTTAAATCATACCTGGTTCCTTTCCTGCCCAGGGAAGACAGCTGAGGTGACCCCCCCTCCCCCAGACAGGACTGTCAGGGCAACAGTATTGCCCACAGAGCCAGACAAGTGAGACACTCAGTAAGAAGAGGGAGCAGAAAACAGAGACGTTAACTTTTGCCTCTGGCTTTTCTCAGCCTATCTCCCTCTCTGTAGGCCAGAGGGACAGCAGCCATCACAGATGCCTCAGAAGGGGAAGAGGAGCTCAGGGGATAATCTCCCCAAAAATTAAACAGCACTCTGGGATGCAGCTGGGAATCAGACACACTGTTGAACTGAATTGTTAGTCAAACTATTTGAAATAAAATCTGACATTTCCCTCAGAAAAGCTCTGCAACAGGCAGATCCGCTTGAGCAACCAGCCACTGTGGAAGGAAAAAATCTGGTGGGAACTTTAAGAACATTTCCCTGTTGCCAGTGACTGACCAGTCTGGTTCTGCCTCCACATTGCAGACAGGCTGGAGTACCATTGTAGCAGATCTGTGACCCTTATTGCATGAAGAAAGCAGATTTTCAAGTAAGTATACATTTCCCTTTTCGTTTGGTAAATTGTACCAATGGTTAACTACCTCACTGTTAAAATTTTTCACTATTTCCAGTTTGAATTTGTCTAGCTTCAACTAAAGATTAGTGTTGTCTGTTTGGGAAACAGAGCAGGGAGGATGCCTTTGGGAAAATAAAGCTGCACATCCAGAATCATAGGATTACGGTAGATCCCAAACTAGGGAAGTTTTGGTTTACTCTTGTGTTAGTGTGTTATAAACACCATGCCTTCAGGAGAAGGCCTTGCTAACTGGAACTGTGGCTTTTTTGTTTTTTTTCCTATGAGTTATTCCATCAAGTTATACTCCTTTCATCAGCTGATTTGTCTCTGCTCAATTCGTATGGACACCCTCCAATAAATCCCAGAATATTGTGTTCAGTAACATTTACATTCTTTTCTTTCTTAAAAATACCACATTTTACATTTGCAAAAAGCACATTCAATGGCTTGTTGCTAATAGCTCTGTCCTGTCCATGAGCTGGGCACATTGTTTGTTTGTTTTTGTTTCCCACAACTGCTGTCAGCTCAGGATTGAAGAGCTGAATTTGGCTCTAGCTCTTGAAACACTCACATGAAAGTGCCTTGCACACCAGCTAGTCCACTTAACTAACATAAGCAAAATGTTTCAACCCCAAAATAAAAGAGGTACTATGGCTAGATTCCCCACACATGCTGATCTATTTATCATATATGGGGAGATGGGGGCAGGTGGCTAAAAGTAACTTTAAGCTGCTGGGCAACAGTTCATTCCAACATGTAAGTGAGACCAGTCTGACAGGTGCTGGATGCCAACAAGGGACCAGATCAGCAGGGACACACATGCCCTGACCACATCCCTACAGCAGAGGGCAGAAGGGGGATGGTGTAGGACCTACTATGGCAGTTATATAACCCAAGGATTCCCCTAGGCAGGAGGAATTTCCCCAGTGGCTGAATACTCTAGCTTTGGGATTACTTTGTACTGGTGGAGAGGCACAAAGCAGCTCTAGCACTCCAGAGAATCAGGTCTAGGGTTTCAGTATTTGTTTATGGGCTTGGACAGGTGCACAGTTGAAAAAATAAGATAAAGGTTCTGAATGCTGTAAGTTATTTGAAGCGTGTAAAAGGCAAGTGCAGACAAATCCACTGACTATAGAAGCTAGAGGCATACTGCTCCTTACACTTGATGATCTGTGTATAGGCTTGACAATATATTCAGTGGATAATGGTATTTGTTTTTAAAATTTGATATTTATCAATTTGAATTTTCAGAGTTGGAGGAAACAGAGGGTCTCAGGCAATTTAATAGTTGACACTGAGATTCAAAATTTAAAGCTGTTAACACAAATTATCAACATTACATGTCAAAATATACAAAGTAAATATTTTTAAATCCACAAACCATACCTCTTCTTCCATGGAAGCCGGAGTCTGACCTTTTGCTCCATCTCTTTTGGGTAAATGTTTTTGCATGATTTAATAGGTTATTTTATATGTAGATGACTGTTAGCCATGCTCTGAGATGCAAAGAGATATTTCTAGTGTATACTAGTTCTACCAGCATGCTTGAATGAGCAGAAAGATTCTTCTAGCTATCCCAAATTCAAGACACTTAACCAATAAGAATCAGAAAATAATTTGTTCAAAGGACATTTTCATCCAAACTGATTATTATTAATCTGGTAAATTAAATCATGAAAACTCAATTGCTTGCAGGTGTTCTGGGGAGAGCATTATTAGATTTAGTATTAGCTAACAAATTTTAGTAAATCTCTCAAAGCTATCACAATGCCTTTTGCTTCTCTCCTTCTAGCAGAGCTGTTTTGTTTTTATTTTCTCACATTATTTGGTTGTTGTAACTTGGAAAGTGTGTAGCCATTATGAAGTGAAGTTTGTTGCCCATATGTAAAGTTTTTAAAAGACTGCATATTTGTGGAAGTTACTTGTGTTTTTATTATGTCAGGTTTCAGAGTAGCAGCCGTGTTAGTCTGTATTCACAAAAAGAAAAAGGAGTACTTGTGGCACCTTAGAGACTAACAAATTTATTTGAGCATAAGCTTTCGTGAGGAGCAGCTCACTTCATCGGATGCTTATGCTCAAATAAATTTGTTAGTCTCTATGGTGCCACAAGTACTCCTTTTCTTTTTATGATGTCAGTTTGTAGTTTCCAAAATTGTATCATGCTCTTCACAGAACACAAACACATGATTACTTTCTGAAAGAGATTCCACTGTAAATTTCATCTGACATAAATGCAAGTGACAAAAAGCAGGAAAGTGCGCAGAAGGATGAGGGTTACAGAATTTCAATAATGCAGTTACACAGCTTAGGCTTGGTGTGGTGATCCAATGTTTTGTTTTGTTTTTTTTAAAGTTGTGAAACAATTATTGACTCACTTATTGTGGGCTTTGGGAAGAGCTGAGTTTTCAGGATGGGTTTAAATGAGGTATGGTGGACCAAGTAAGGAGGGCATTCCACACGTAGACAAAGACTTCAACATGACTTCAGCACTTAAGGGCTTCCCTGAAAAGGGATAGATTAAAACAAATACTGGCATAATTTTTGCATTTTTTTAAAAGAAGGGTATATATTTTACTTCCATCACACTCATAAAACAGTGAAAATATTTGCACCAAAGTCATGGATACATTGTCAGTCTTGGATCACTCCATTGACACAAAGCAGCCACAAAACTAGCTTAAAGATTTTCATCATTTGAGTGGTACAAGGCAGTCAGAACATGCCATCAGATCTGTAGTTTGCATTTAGGCAGAGACCAATGCTAGAAAATTTCAACTAAAGCGAAAATTTCAGAAATGGGCAAGAGAAAAAGACTAAAAGAAATTATATACTGCTGTTCCCACATCAATAAATGCATTCATTTATAAATGTGTCTTCGGTGAGTCTTTTCCATCTCTAACTTCTGTTAAGTTTTTAAGAATTGATTAAACTTGTCTTATTGTTGGGTTCAAAGAAAGCTAGTAGATTTTTACCCACTTTGTGAAATAGGGATTCAATACCCATCTGGCCTATTATAGATTTCAATGAAATATGGCTTGTGTGAAAGTGATTATTTTGTGAAAACTGCGGTCAATAACTGACTTAATTAGAATATAGACATCCAAGACTGATGCTTTAGGCCTATGTTATTAGAAGCTAGAGGATTTGTTTATTCTGGTTTAGCTATCTAGACCTGAAGAAAAAATTGTACTTAATGTGACAAACACAATGTACTTAGAAGCATTTCTTGCATTAAAAAAGTCCTCTGTGCAGGCAGAGCCGTAGTTCAGCACCCAGGACAGCACTCCTTATAAATAAGGAAGTAAACTACTAAAGGTAAAAGGAACTCTCCCTTTTTTTAGGTGCAGCCATAAAAATTAATTCTAGAAGACTGCAGGGATATCATTTTTAGAATTCTTTAATGGTGATACATTGTACAGTTATAAAATGGCTCAAGAATGCTGGACAAAATTATATCTCTAGTTTCCTATCTTAGGTGTCATAAACATACTCATAACCTTTCCCTTTTTTATAAATTTGACAATAGCAACAAAACACTTCCTGAACTGCATTTCAGGGTGATGACAGTATTCTTTCATGTAACAAAGGAGGAAAGTGAAATCTAATCTGCCAACAAAAAAATCTTACCCTTGACAGTTTTCAGTTCATGTAAGTGGTGGGGATGAAGAAATGGCCTTATATCTTCACCCACAGGCATGGTCTCCTGGGTATTCATGGAATGCCTTATGTATACATGTTGCTGAATTGAATGGCAACTCTCTATCTCCAAAGACGACAATGCAACCCCAAAGCAGTTCAGTTACTATGTCATGCTGCAGCATTGCAAGTGACTAAAGTCCAATTCTCAAGTGACATTCATTGTTGCAGATAATGCATGCATAAAGCAAAGGGTCAGAAGATGAAGCTTGTGTACTACTAGCATTTGTGGCCTGCTACACTTTTCTCTCCATGATCTCAACCACTTCTCTTCAGCTTCTTTGATGCTCTGGTGCAATGTACCCATCCAATTTTAGATGCATCTTCCCAGCCTGCAGCGTCAATGTTGAAAGTTTTCAAGTCCCTCTTGCAAGTGTCCTTAAACCTGAGCCTAGTTTGACCAGTGGATTTGGAGATTCTGCAAGTTCTCCATAGAGGACATCCTTTGGAATGCATCTATTGTCCATCTGGGGCAAGCCAATGGAGGCCTCTGAGTCTGAGAATAGTGATTAGACTTGATTTTGCTTTCGTATTTCATTGTCAGGAACTTTGGTTTCCCACTTGATATTTAGAATACAGTGAAGACAGCGGATGTGGAATGGTTTAGCCTTCTCTCATGCCTGCTGTAGGTGGTCCAGGTCTTGCCACCAAACAGCAGTGTGCTCAAAATGCATGTTTGATAGGCTCATATCTTGGTCTTAAATGTCAGTTTCCTGTTATCCCACAGACACTTGGTCAGCTGGCCAAATGTGGTGGCTGCCTTTATGATGCTCAAATTAACTTCTCTGTAGATGACTACTTTATCTGATACAATTGATCCTAAATAGCAGAACTTGTGCACAACTTCTAGCATGGTGCTAGCTATTAAAATTTCTGTTCAGTCAACACACCTTGTGCCTTAGTCATTCACTTCTTTTAGAGTGATGGTGTGAGGGACACTCTACTCACCACAGGTAGTGCCCCCTCCTTTCCATGCTGGAGATTAGCTTTGGGGGGGAGTGCTGATGACCCTTCCTCCAGTTGCACTCCTTGTATGCTCTGTCTCTTTTGCCACCTGTGCTCCAGCAGCTGCTGCCTCCTCTCTATGACTCAACCCTCTGGCCCAGTCACTCAGCATGTTTCCACCTTCTGGGGTGCTGTCATGGGGTCCGCCCACTGCAAGCAGCACTTCCTGCTGGCTATTCTCTGCTCTCCTCTGGTGTTATATTCTCCCATCTTGT
Organism: Chelonia mydas; assembly: GCF_015237465.2. NCBI lineage: Eukaryota > Metazoa > Chordata > Testudines > Cheloniidae > Chelonia > Chelonia mydas. The sequence continues at coordinate 35,743,324 of NC_051251.2, forward strand.
CTTGCTCTGCTGTCCCACTCACTCCCGGGTCTATGGCTTCCTCTCTGTGACTAAAGTCCTCCCCTTCCAAAATATTCAGTCTTTCCAGACCTGATGTCTGGCTGGCATCTCCAATGCTCTTGCCACTTCCCAGTGGCTGCTAGGGGAACCCAGGCCCATCCTCTACACTGGGGTCCAGCCCTGGGGCTCTGTAACAAGTAGCCAAGGTACTATCCTGCTTCTTGCTTCTGTTTCCCTCATTGGCTTCCCCCCTTTCTGGGTCTTCCAGCCTATCAGCTCCCTCCATTCAGGGAGTGACTGCAGCCTTCTTCCCTACAACCTTTCCCAGTAGCAGCTGCTGTCTGTAGCCAACTAACTGGCTTTATGCAGGCTCCACCTTTTCCTGCACAGGTGATCCTGTTCTTCTAATTAGGGCTTTCCTCTGTTTTAAATCTACTAGGTTAATTGGCTCATCTGGCTTCCATTAACCCCATCACAGATACCAAAGTCCTTCTGCACAAATGGTCTCAGACAGTCTTCTCTAGCACGGCCCTGATAGTGCTACTTCTCCAGTGGCAAGTAGGAGAACCTGGGCCCACCCACTACTCTGGTTTCCAATCCAGGAACTCTATATCTGGCAACCATCCTGTTGCTCCTTCCTTGGACTCATTCCTACACCTTCTGGTTCTTCCCCCCCATCTCTGGGTGTACCAGCTCAAACTCCCTCCTCACAGTGAGTAACTGTAGACTACTGAACCCCTAGCCTCAAACACACATCCCGACTGCAACCCCATCACTGTTGCCAGCTTCCTGGATTTATAAGCCTAACCTAGTTCCTTCCCCAGCTGAACTTCAACAGCAAATTAGACTTTAGCATGCCCTGGTTTTCCTCCAGGTGCAGCCTGTAGGTTAATAGGCTTAATTTACCCCTTCAGGCCTTGTGTGGGTAGACACTCCATCACAGATGGTTAGTCCAAATTCATCATAAGGGGGTATAAAGCTATTGCAAAGTTGCTGTAACTTGTCTTCACTATGTGCAATGAGCACTGCATCATCAGTGAAAAGAAGCAGGTGTTTGACTTTGCCTTTTGCTGTTAGACATGCACTGCTGAAGAGTTTTACATCGGATCTTGTATAGAGATGGTACATGCTCAGTGCTAGATGACAAAGCAGCAAAGAGAAGGATATACTGAAGAGCGTAGGTACCAGAACACATCCCTGTTTCACACCACTGTGAATTTCAAAACTGTCAAATTAATCATCGTAACACTGGACTGTACCCTTCATGGCATCATGAAAGCATTGACTCTGACTGAGGAGGACTGAGTGTGTGTGACATACCAGGGTACAATCCAGACTAACATGTAGTCGTGTCACCCTTGCCCTGTAACCCAGGATGCCCTTCACAATGCCTTGCTGCTGTAGGCTCCAGCCTGGACTGCTCACAAACAGCCTCCCACATGTAAGTCACTCCCCACTGTGTCTCTTTGTGGGTGCTGCAGCCAGCTGGCCACATCTTGGCTCTTACAGCCTTAAAAATTACCCCAAAACACTCCCAGTCAAAGATTTTCCCTCAGTAACATATGTCCTGTATTGCCCAGTCCTCTCCTGGACAGGACACATATATTAAGCCATTCCTTTAAGGGAATAATATGCACACAACAACTTGTTACCCCAGATGGAGTTAAGCAGACACTTCAACTTGAACACACTGGATTAGATAAAAAATAAGACAAATTAACTACAAAGATTTTAAGTGAGTAAAAATAATGATGCAAAAAAGTCAGAAATGGTTACAAGAAAAATAAAAATTAAATTCTTACCTGTGACTAACTATATTAGATTCAAAGCAAAGTTTTCTCACCACATGCTTTCAGCAGTCTTACTGACTGAACTCTTTGGGTCAGGAACCCTCCCCCAGAGTCCAACAGCTGTGTCCTTTGTCTCTTCAGGTGCAGTGAATGTGATGGGCAGGGAGAGAGAGGGGAGGTGCATTGGGCTATTTGTCCCTCCTTTTTATTTCAGTCCCCGTCTTGAAAATCATTTCCAGATGAAACCCAGGAGACAAGAAGTCTAAATGGAAGGATATTCCCTACTATTTTTTTTCACCTGCTTGATGACTGATTACTTCCTAAATGGAAATTAAGGCAAGCACACATTCCTTCCTTCCTTTAAGACAGATCTGACTTCTGCCTGGGCAGGGCTGTATCATATTTTCATTTAGTCTTGTATACAGTGAGTGCAACTAGTATATAAAAATGCAGTGTGTCTCCTCAGCAACATGGACTACCACAAGCACATCAACCTGACCTCCTCTTGTTACACAGCGTTCCCAGAGACTACTTCAATGTGCTCAATGGCCTGGGTACATCATATCTAATGGATCACCAACATGTTTGGGATGAGGTTTGTGGTCAACAATTCCACTCTACAGGCACAAAAGAAATTTCTACCAGGAGTGCAGGAGACAGAGCTTTCTCAGGGGTCAGGATGAGACTGTGCAAACCTCACCATCTTCTGCTCCTAGTGCAAGGTGAATGTCTTCAACCTTGATGTCTCGAACATAAACACATTTCAAATTAAAATAAAGTCAAAACATACCAAAATAAAACACTACACTACACACCCAATTCTCCCTTTGGGGAAAGGATGAGACAAAGAATGATCCACGTGTGACACAGGTTAGTCACACTGATGCAGTATTGGAAAGCACACAGATACTACGGTCCTGAAGACAATACAAGAACCTATATAGAAAATGAAAGTGCAAATCACTAATAATTCTGAATGGTAGCATTTTATATTTTGCACAGGTATAAATGACTACATAACCAAGACTGTGGAGAAATAGGTCCTACATCAAATTAAAAGAGAACATTGACAGTTGACATTTGATCCCTCAATACTGAGAAAGGAAACAGTTAAAACAATAAATAAATAAAATAAAACAAAACATCAAGACAAAGCCAATGAAGCATAAATGCTAGATTTCTCAGATGCAGTGGCTAAGGGTTAGTAGTGGTAATCTTTCATGGTAGAGTCCATATAGAGAGTTAAAATTATTTCTTTCTCCTCCCTACTTCATGACTGGCAGCCCAGAAGTTGGCTGCTTTTCCTGTTCTCAAAAAGAATCTCTCTCTGTTTCTGGAAGAAACAGTCTTATGTCCATCTTTTTGCAAACATTAAAACTAGTTTCCATAATCAGTTTTTCCATGGAGCAATACATTGTTTTCTATGACACCAGGAAATATTTTAAACTTTCATCCTGCATTTGTAGTCCAGATATTTATCGTAGAGTCTACACTGGAGTGTGGCCACTTTATACCATGCTGCCAGAGCAATCCACACTATACATGTAACCAGCTGTGGGTGAATCACCCTCCTATTGTGGTTCCTCCAGTAGCACAGTGACTCTATTACACACCACCTGTTGCTGACATAAAGATCATGACTAGGGTAAAACAGAGTGTGGCTGGGGCTGCCATATCTGTCTCTTAGGGCCACTGGCAGTCAGCATAATTTAAGGTCAGAAGGGACCATCACGATCATCTAGTCCTACCTCCTGCACATGGCCGGCCAAAGAACCTGACCGTCCGCAGGCATGGCTGCCCACAGCTCCCAGGGTCTCTGCCAGTCTGACCAATGGGAAAATTCCTTCCCGACCCCAAATAGGGCGATCAGTTAGACCCTGAGCATGTGGGCAAGATCCACCAGCCAGACACCTGGGAAAGAGTATTTTGTGGTAGCTCAGAGCCCTCTCCATCTAGTGTCCCATCACCAGCCATTGGGGATATTTGCTGCTATGTGCCATTGGAGGCAGTCTCATCATACCATCCTCTCCACAAACTTATCAAGCTCAGTCTTGAAGCCAGTTAGGTTTTTTGGCCCTTCCTCTCCGCCCCCGCTTCCCCTTGGAAGGCTGTTCCAGAACTTCGTTCCTCTGATGGTTAGAAACCTTTGTCTAATTTCAAGAGTAAACTTCTTGATGGCAAGTTTATCTCCATATGTTCTTCTGTCCACACTGGTGCCTAATTTAAATAACTCCTCTCCCTCCCTGGTATTTATCCCTCTAAAGGATTAATTTACAATGGAGACCAAAATTATATACAGGCTGGCCAGAATTAGGGAAACACAAGTGAGTTTTACACTTCTTTAATTCCTTCCTTCTGTGTGATATGCTCATTGCCCCAAACCCAAGCATCTAGCCCTTTACATAAGAAACCATATTCTGCAAATCATTAATTTTTGAATGATAGAAATGTATTTTAGGTCATACAGAACCAAACCAAGGCTGAAGGCATTGTAGGGCCAAAAACCAGTCTTTAACATTAAGTAATTTTTAGGAGGAGGTTGACATGGGGATGATGATTTTATACGTAAAGAGGCCACATGTTGGTATACAACAACTCAAGGCACTATAACATTGTCCCTTTTTCTTGCTATTCATAATATATGGATCCAACAAAAGCAAAAACAGTGTCAAACAAGTTTATTAATATAAAATCAGAAAACTATAAGTGTCTGTGCAGCAATTTTATGCCCCACCTCACTCTTTACTAAATATTTAGTGGTCAGATTCATTAGTTCATATTTTCTTCCTTTAGATCAATGTGGTTGTAGGCTAAGTAGTGATTATACCAGATTTTGTAAAATAACTTGCAGTTCTGACCATAAGGGTGTTTAAAAAAGCTAAATGATCTAATTCTCTCTGCCAGTAGGTGGAGCTGTCATGTAATATGCTGTCTTTTTTTTTTTTTTTTTAAACATTCTTTTTTTTTCTCTCCACCCCCATCAGTACACCCCCCTCCCCCATCAGTTTGCTGATAGATGTTTGGGACCATAGAGAATCTCATAACAGGAAGCTAGGGCAGAGGAGACAGTATACTGCAGAGGTTTCTTTGTAGGGTTTTTTTTTTTCTTTCTTTCAGTGAGGCTAATATAAATATAAGAGTTACAGGCTTCTTTGCTGAGGGACCTGAACAACTGCAACAGAAGGAGCGTGATCATCTACAAGTGTATGGATATATCTTATGCTATGATTTGTAATTATCTTTTTATCAGGTAAGACAACAGAATATTTCATTAAAGGTATCATGCAATATATCTCAGCCCATTTATGCCAATCTTCTTCTCTGATGCTGCCACACCTAGTCTGCAATTAATATTAGATGCAACAAGAGGAACAGAGAATACAAAGCCATCTTTTCAGCTGGATAACATTTTCATACTGTTTTTATGCTAAAATCACATCTGGGTCTAATAACAAATTATTTTGGTATCCTTTGGTTTCACTGGCCTTATATTCTTTAGAATCCAGGTATATTTTGTAATTTTGTTTAGAATCAATTCTTATTTTTTGTATTTGCATCACAGTGGTAGTATTTTGTTGTTGCTGCTGCTGTTGTCATCTATAAGTGTTATATTTCTCCACTGAAGGTTATATTGATGCTTTATGCAAAATGCAAATTGGAGTGAAATGTTAAAGCATATTAACAAGACTGTGAGATTGCCAAGCTTTATGTTGCAGGGGTGTGCTGCTTCTCTATACCATCTTCAGACAGAGGCTTTGCTTTATATCCTAAATTCCTTCTCTTAGAAGGTATTGGAGATTTGTTGGGTTTTTATCCCCCTAAAATAAATAAATAAATAAAACTAGCCTTTCCCGTATTGAAGACAGAATGGAAGATACTTATAATTAAATACAATTTTACACCATTGCAGACTTCACATAAGACATGTAATGTGAATTGTTTTATATTCAATAGCTACATTTTTATTTTAAAAATTCCATTCTGTATTGTTTGAGGCACAAACATGATTTTTTCCCTTTATTTTTAATCACATATCACGGACTGTGAGATTCAGCAGAATGACTCAGGGGGTGGAGAGCTCATGCAGCTCCATGACTTGTCTCTTCAATTCTTGTTTTTTATTTTTCCTTACCTTTTCCTGACTACAAAAAGATTTCTTTAGCCAGGGAAAGCACTGGAGAAAAGCACTGGCTTACACAGCCAGAGATCAGAAGAAGGGCTTGGAAGCCTAAGTGTGAGAAATGAGAGGGTCTGATTAATTTAAAAATACCTTGCTTCCTTTCATAGGGAGGGAAATAGAAAAGCCATTATTCAAGCTTTCCTGTGCCTGTATAGAGGTAGATTTTGTCCGCAATTATCAAAGCAGGAAGAATTTACCAATAGGGATTTGTGGGCTAGAAGCAACCTTGGCCTACCAAGATTCTCCGACATATATGAAATGTAAAGTGGTTTCACACATGCCCTTCCTCTCAGTGCATGTTGATTTACTGCTTGTGTTTTCCTGAGCACGGCTGGCGTGTGTGTGTGTGTATTGATGGGCTACTGTAGTGGATAGAGGGAAATTACTACTGTCTTCATGAGGTTGTAAGGGTTCCTCCCTTCTTGGCCAGGAATTGGGGAACAGGTGAAAGCATTGTACCTAGCTGAGCTGCGATTTCCTTCAGTGATGAATGTATTATAATAAAATAGATTTGGTTCTATTAAGGATGGTGGCCCCTTGTGCCTACAGGCCCTAATTAAGGTACTTAAGCATGTGCCTAACTTTAAGCATGTGAATAATTCTGAATCAATGGGATTACTGACATGCTTAAAATTAGGCACATGCTTAAGTGTCTTGCTAAATTGGAGCCACAGTATTTTTTGAACTCAGTGTTATTAAATGGAATTTACCTAGCAGGACAGATGGATCTGTGGCTACCTGAGGTTTGATCTTTCAATGAAAATTCCGGTTGTGAACCTTCAGGGCAAATCCTGGCTCCAAAGCCGTTCACATTCTGAGAAGCTGGCTGTGCACATTAGACATCCATGAGGGTTGTGGGAAATGAAATCATAGCCATAGAGGATCAAAGCAGTGTCTAGCATCCTCTCTGCCAGTGGCGAGTACCAAGTGTTTCAGAAGAAGGTTCAAGGTGTAGTGCACAGTTATGAAACGAGATGACCATAGGGGAAGTTTTCTCCCAACCCCCACCAGATAGTGGTTGACTTCTGCCGAGAGGAGTGAGGACTTATATCCCTTACAAAGCATTCCTATCAAATGTAGTTCTGGACGTTCTCATTAGTCACAGAAATGTCTAGTTCTCCCCATCATAAAAAAGCTAATCTGCAGCTGCTGCTGCAGCCTCAGAACTGCAGGACTGTCTGTGGCACCTGCCCCTTCACTAGAGGTTTTGACCAGTGGACCTGCATTAGTGACAGATCCACAGATCACAAGTCTTCCCTGCCCCTGCCCTACCCCTAAAACCTCTGCCTAGTGACATTGAGAGCACTCCCTTATTAAAAAAGAAAACTACAGTGTCTGCATGAATGATCCAAAATGCTACAGTATGGAAGGGTATGGACTGCTACCATGGAATACCATACTCACTTCATATAAAGGTTGCAATCACTAGATACTACAGCAATAAGAGCCATAGGAAGGTCCATGCTGAAACACAATTCTGTATTAAGTACAGGTATTGGAGTGTATTCAGTAAATAAGGCCCGAGGCCGCACATTAAATGAGGCGGATAAAAAGAAGTATTGAATAACAACCTTCCCCTCTACCCTATTCCGGTCTACCTCTGCTTCTGTTGTCTCCCAGCCTGCATCTGTTCCCTTTTGCCTATTTCCTTCACAGCCTGTCATTGTCCCCTGATTCTTTTGAATCAGGCAGCTTCCTCCTTGTCCTCTGTGCTGTCTAGGTATCAGCAATAGGAGCATTCACAATGCAGGAGAGACAATATTTCTGCTTTCAGTTCTAGTGCTAAGTGTCACATCTATCCCTGGCAGCCAGGAAGAGCAATTGGGATGAAAGTGCTGCTCAGCCCTGATGGAATAGGCTGGAACATATTCACTGCAGATGAAATCTTTGGAAATATTTACTGAAAGTCTCTATCAAGCCTCTACTAAGCATGTGTAAAAAATGTTGTAGAGGCTTATGACCTGGCCAAACTCAAGTGGATTTTCACAGGGACAGCAAAACGCACTTCTCTGACCCCAGAACACCCCCTGCCAAATATCATGTTGCTGCTCCAAAGTATAGAGGCACTAGAGCTTCTCAGTGAAATCATTTTAAGAATTATTTTAACATTGCAGCATTGCCAACTCCAAGCATTCAAAAATCATTACTCAGGCCTCAAATCATTGGCTTAAAAATCATTATGCTTTTTGAAATATTAATTCATTTGGGGTTGCTGTTATTTGCCTTTTGATTTTTGAACCTGTAGGTTATACTTGGATGATGTTCACAAGCTTTTCTTCACAGCCATGAAGACTAGAAATTTACTTTTTCAAAAAATGTGAAAGCTGAAATTGTCATGTAATTATATGATTCCAGGAGCTGACGTTGAAAGAAAGAACAATAAATACCATTGTAGACTCCTAACAAAATCATGAGAGTTGGCAATATTGCATTGCCCCCTCAAAAATATTTTTCTCTAACATTACTTTCAGAAATGGTGAACCATTTTTAATGAAAATTTCCAAAGTATTTCAGCCTGAAGCAGGTACCAAGCATGAAAAATTTAATCTCCAACAGTTAAAATTTGGCAAAGTTATGTGGAATTAAAAACAGAGTCTTATAATGAAACGTGTTAGGCAGCCTTAATTATAGGTATTTGTCAGCTCCACCCACTTACCACAAATTTAAAAATGAAATTTTGAAAAGAGATTTCAGAAATGCCTGTCACAGTTTAAGTATCTCCATTCAGTTAATCTATCCTTTATGAAACTTTGGTAGGTTTTTCTATAATGTCTATCACCCTTGTTTCTGAGTTCTTAATGGAGTGTCTTAGTGAAAACAGACAGTTGACTGATTTTATCAGCACATGCAAAGTACAAATGAGAGGACTGACTTTCCCCAGAAAGTACTGGAAATCAAAGTTTCTAAGTTGTTTTAAGTATGTGTATATGTGTGTATATATATGGAATTGACTTTAGCAACAGGTTTGAAATATTTAGATTTTCTGTACATTCTAATCAGAAGGCTGATTCTTCCACTCCTGTTGCAGATCATCACGCTGTCATGGTGACATCTTCAAAGCCGATTGATTTTTAAACTTTCTTATATTTAAGACAAACAATGTTTTAGTGATTTTATCTTGGTTATGGTAGGAAGGATAAACTGAAATTCAAATTATATTGCAGGTGTTAGTTATTTGGTTAATGATAGCTAAGGGTAAGATTCTGCCCTACATCCTGGTGGTGTATTGAAGGGCAGTATGGAGGAGCCTGAGGCTAGAGACCTCAGGAAGAATTCTCCAGTGAGCTCCTGGGATATGCACACTGGAGAGGTAACTATGTAATCCTTAGAGTGGGTACAGTATACTCCATGTTACATTGACATGTGCTGGTGATCTCCATGTTTAAGATAGCAGACTGGAGACCTAACTGTGCCTTCAGCCAGATAACATTATCCCCTCACGCCAACGAGCACTGGCCAGTACTGAAGCTGCACTCCACTTCTGGGACTTAATCTTGTGAAATGCTGAGTATCTTGCAGGACTGAGCCTTCAGTGTGAGGCAGAGATATCTGTGCTGTCTGTGTGTACGCACGTACTGTATATAAGAGGATCCCTATACCATTTCTTTTGGCCCGCCCCTCAGTCCAATTTCACAATGGTGAGCAGGATTTGACGCTTAGTGACGAATACAAATGCCTCATTCTGAAACTAAGGGTCTGACACAAACTGTCAAAAGCAAATAAAATCTGCCCTAAACTCACCTCTTTGTACTTGGTAAAATCACAGACCAAAAGGTATTCTGATTGCAAGTACCTACACACAGTGGGGTAAAGTAAGGACAGAGTGGCTATATTTTTGCTTTTTTAACCCCAGAGAGGCAATGACCAGTGTTCTCTGTTCTTATCTGTTTTTTAGAGTTTAATTGTTTGTGATACTCTTTTCGAAGTCTGGAATTAAAATCTTATTTCCTAGCCATTTTGTATGTGCCCCTACAATGGAAATATTATGCTCCCATAAACTCAAGCATATCCCTGGGGCAGAGGTGCACATGAGTCCCAAAGAGGCTGGAGCAGCTGTCACAGGGCCTGGAACTGGGCTGGGAGCAGGGGTTGGGATGGTCTCAGGAGCAAGTAGGAAACCCCAGGAGCCAGTCTTGAGCAGGCTACCCCTGCTCTCAGTACCCCACCGCCTCTCAGTATCTCCCTTTGCTCCCTCTCCTACCCACTCCCATTTGCAGGGAGCTTCTGCCCACCCCCATTCCCTGGCACTTAACACAGAAGAATTGTCTGAGGCCAATTGTGACTGGGCCTCCAGGTACTACCATAATACAAATAACAATAATACTACTACAACACTGAGAACATAATCTGAAGACAGTGGGGTGGCACAGGATTAGTTGAGGGCCTACCGTAATTTGAAATGGAAAGTATCCAGCTTTACTGGTAGAGGCCAGGGTGAGTTTGCAGGGGCGGCAGGTAGAAAAAATAATTCTCTATTGTAAACAGAGAAAATTTGATAGGAAAACAGTAATAAATGGAACCTCAAAGTCACTTTTTAATAAAATCACACTTTAACTAGTTAGGAGACTTAGCATTTGTGGATTTGCAGGACATCCACGTACAACGGTTACAGAAAATATCCAACATTTATCCTCCCAGATGAATTTTTTCCAATACAGAATTTTTCAGTGTAATATTTAAAGCGCTCCCAGGGCATACACAACATTTGTGACTGTAATAAGATCTTACTTGTACTTTTCCCAACTGTATATTTTATTAATTAGATGATTTCTGATTACCTGAAGCAAAGCCTTGGTTCTCTAAGCCAAAGTGAAGGCTGTCAGCAATGATACAGTGACAATCTGTTACTCTACTTCACCAGTAGGCATCAGAAAAAATAATTAAATATGAGAGCTTGCTTGAAGGCATAAAGATGATGTGTGGAAGAGTTGGATGCAAATTGAGGCTTATATCTTGCTCCCTGGGTTGGCAGAGGCTGGGAACACACCTAAACTTGGGGGAGAGGCTATTGTGCCTTTCTCAGCGAAGTTCTCTCTTGCAAATTAAAGAGTAGCAGTTCACACATTCTCAAGAGAATCACATCCTGTCCTTTTTGAGAAAGATGGTGGATGTGATGCAGAAACTTGAGGATGCTGGTATGAAAAACATGGGAGAGATGGGGAGGTATTTAGGGCTCTGACAGATACTGAATATTTCACGCAGAAACCATGATAAAAGAGAAAGAAAAGAATGGTTAATAAATAGGGTGGGAATCAAAGGAAAAGAGACAAAATAGGATCAGAATATGGAAAAGGAAATATAAAAGGTGAGAGTAATCCAGTGCAGGGGAGTATGAGAGGGAGGAAGAAGTGTAATAACGTGTAAAAACTGTAAAACATTAGGAAGAACAGAAATTCAGTTGATAAGACAGGAAAGGGTGATAAGAGGGCTGTGTTAACAAAATATTAAAAGCTCTATTTGGTTTATAGCTACAGTTGAACGTTGTTGGTAGTGCAGGGGTGTGTTGCTCCTGGCATTGGTGCACTGCAGGGCAGCACAGTGCCTCCAGGAGATGTTGTGAAAGAGGGATGATAGGGGAATGTGTTTTCCCTCTTAAAAGGGCCAGTTTTGCTGGCTAGTGCGGAGGAGAGGCTTCTTGCCTCCACTCCCTTGCTTTGCACAGGGTTAGGTACAACTGAGCAAAATGGAATGCTAAAAGAAAGGAAATTTACAGTTAAGATGCAAAGGCCAGATTCTCAGCAGGTATAAATTGACATTACTACATTGAAGTCAACAGATCTAGCCCCAAATCACCAAGTCACAGTGGGTGCAATTGCACTTTAGTTTGGACTAGATTTTGGCAGATGATTCTGAACAGTCAATTTCCTTTAACTTGTGGGTTTAAAGTGATACTTTAATGGTTGACAGACTACCAATTTAATTCCCTTAATTTTTTAATTTTTTTTAGTCCCTATGAAACTGAACAAAATACTAGCCTGTCCAAAATTAGGGCTGCAATGGTGGAAAAATTCCAGCTCCCATGTTTTGTTTGGTGGCCCCCTAAGGGTGCTACTGTGGGTGTGTTAATATCATGCCACTCTTCCACAGTCTATTTCTGTTCCATTTTTAAGCTTGAGATGACAAGAATCCTGATCTGTTAGCACTTGAAATTAACAAGAACTTTTTCCAATAACCTGCAAATTTATATATTAATATGTTCAAAAGTATTTAAAATGTATAATGTATTAAATCTTAGTTTTAAAATGTAAAAGCAGCTAAGCACACAATCTAAAGCTGACTGGGAATTTATTCACATAATAGGACTCACAGACCTCAGTCAGCACAGCTATAACTCCTGTTTACAGCAGACTCATGCTCCTTTGGATAACATTTTGCTACCCCTAAGTTCTAGCTAGTTTTCTCAGTGGAATAGTGATAATCACCTTTCTGCCCTCCCTCAGCCACCTATGTCTGCCGTATGCACTTTGTCCCTTAGGATAACTTGAGCTATAAACATGTTTTATGCTGCTCACAATGCTCCCAATTAATCGCTCTCTATTATAAAGTTTTAAGTCATCCCAGCAATGTATAACGCAAGTGGAAGCTGAGCCTGGCCAGCTGTTGCAATTTTTTTAAAATGGCATTTCTATTTAATTGTGGGCCAATTAACTACTCAATTTTCTTTCAGATAAAAAACCCAAACACAATAGGGAGCTGCTTAATGCTTCTTAATGCTGTGCATCTTACTGATCTTTTCATTACCCAGTGAAACAAACATGCTGGTCAAGTCACAAGGGAGCACTGCTGAAACCTGCTTTTCCAAGGGAGCAAAATAGTCTGTTGTGATGCCACAGCTCCAGGTTCTCTCAGTATCGCAGCCTGCCCAACGTAGGGAAACGTGAAATGATCAAACAGCTCTGGCCTACACAGATCACTGGGCTGGCCATTCAGCACCAGGGGCTGTTTCCACACTGTTTGGCCTAATCTGTTATTTTAGATGAAAAATTAGAAACAATTTAGAAAAAGTAGAGAATTTTGAGCCTGTATTCTGTCTCACAAAATGACATTGTGAAATGTTCGCTTGACAGGCCTGATCACACTAATGTAGAGGTGCTCTGGTTTAGTAGTTTGCCATTGTAAAAAATTGCCATAAGAAGCAGTATATCAGGAATTCCTGAGTTCTGATCCTAGCTCTGCCATTGTGGGTCTTTGGGCCAATTATACACCTTCTGTGTGGTTTCATTTCCTGCTCTTTAAAATGCGGGTAATGATACCAAGCAATGAGTTTTGAGAATTAACTGGCTAGTGTTTAATAAAGAGCTTTGGAGACAAAGTGTTATATAAATATTGCACGCACAAAAACTACATTAAAAGATAGGAAATGCCAGAATTAAAGTTGCCTATGTAACCTCAATCAGGCACCCAGGAAATGAGGAACACACAATTAATGACCACCTCTGAAAAGTTTGGTTTAAGTTACTAACCTACAGCACATAGGAATTCTGTGGCAGAAGCAGGAAGAGAATCCAGTTCTCCAAAACAACGTGCATCTGCTTTAATCATGAGAGCCTCCTTTCTCTTCCTGCAATCCCCTGCATCATTCCCAGCAAACTTTCTAACTTCTGCAACAAATGAGGTAAGGGTCCTACAGACAATACCTTGATTCATTTCCAGAGCAGATCCGTTCTATACATACATGGGTCTAGTTTCTTAGGTTTTTAAAAAAAGCAAACTGAAAGAACAGAAATTCCATTATGTGGCATCATATTGACACCCACATGGGTCATCAGCAGAGTTGGAAGCTTTGGCTTCACTGCACAGACCTCTGACATTTGAGCTATCTGAATAACTGATAACAGTAGTAGGTTATCATCCTCTGTGTGGACCAGCACTGAAAGGAGATGAGACACTTTACCAATGGGTTTCAGATATTTGCTGACAGCAGAGGAATGGTGCGAGTCAGAAATCATGGGTTCCATTCCAGGTTCTGGAGGAGAGTGCGCTCTAATAAGTACAGACTCTTCTGCCTGCTCCAACTAACCTGGCCCCTTCAGCTCCATTCCCTCCAATCTGTGCCCTTTCTCCCAGTCCTAGTCTTCCTCACTGAAGCCCACTGTCAGTCCCAATCTCCTTACCCAGCCAGTCCCAGTCCCAGTCTGTCCGTCCCCCGCTCCTCATCTGATCTGCTTCTTTTTCTGCTGCAGCTATGTTCCCCATCTCCTGTGTCTCCCAGTCCCAATCTCCTCCCTGCCTTGGCTCTTTATCCCAATTTCTTTGCCCTGTCAGTCCCAGTCTTCCCTTCTGGCTCCTCATCTGATCCCCATCTCCCCGCACCCCTGCACTGCCTCCCATTCCCCCTCCACCCCTTGTTTCCCTTGCTTGCTCACAGTCTCCTTGCCTGGTCAGTCCAGGTCTTCTCTGAGGGCAGGCTGTGTGATCTAATGGTAAAATCTATGAATCCTCCACTCCCTGCAGATCCCAGCCTCCTCTCACCGCAAACCCTGTCCCTATTTCCCTCCCCCTCTGCTAGTTTCCAATCCCAGTCGTGTGTCCTTATCCCCATATAGTCTCTTTGTTGCAATCTGATCCCCACTCCAGGTCTAGCCCTTGTCTCCTCTGCTTTTGAATCACACGGCTTCCTCTTCCATGCTCTGGGTGCCAGCAAGGGCGTGGGGGAGGGTCATTGAGAACAAAAGAGAGGAAGCCTTCTTGCTCTCAGTTCAGGTGCCCGTGCCCAGACGCAGAATGATGACCCACAGTAGCCCAGAGCTGCAATTACAGGAAAAATCCTGCTCAGCTCTGAGCTGGAGTATACTGGGTGCAGACAGCATCTTCAGAGTTTTTAACTGCGAAGTTCTAGCGTGTATATACTGAGCATGTGCAAACTGCAATTTGTTAAAGGCTTATAACTAAGCTTTTGTCTTAGATGAAGATTTTGTCATGGCTATTTTTAGGGTTCTCCAGGTTGCCACTGCCACTTGCGGTGGCAGGGAGCTGCGGGGGATACCCTGCCACCCGCAGCAGCCAGGAGCTATGCCCCACAATAGCCGAGAGCTGTGTGTACCCCCACCGGGGCGGCCAGCCACTGCGGGGCACCCCCTGCCCAGAAGCTGTGGGGTATCCCTGCCTCCCACAGTGTCTGGGAACTGGGCGGCGGCGGCAGCAGGACCCTGCAGCTCCCAGCACCTTTGGGCTGAAATCATGGAGGTTTTTGGAAGTCTCAGATTCCGTGACTTCTGCGACCTCTGTGACAAAATCATAGCCTTACTTATAACTTGGTCTCATTTGGGCAAATTTTCATGGGTCTAGCAAAAGCCACTTCCTGACACAAAGGCTACAAGCGTGCCAAATTTCAAATCTCAGCTCCAGAGCCCAGGGCTGCTAGAGCTTTTCAAAGGATAAGTCACCAGAATTTTTTAGCATGAGCAAAACAAATCTTTCCCTAGCCTCGTTCTCAGAAACAGCTGAACTGTTTTGGCTGAAATTTTCAAAAAATATTCAACCTGAATCAGTTATCCAGCATGGAAAATTTCAACCCAAATAGTTAAAGTTTGGCTACTCTAGCCAGCTGAAATCCATGTCTTACAAGGGGAAGCATCTGGCAACTAATGATATGCAGAGCTACCAGCCCTGCTTATAATCAATAATATCATATAACATGAGTACAAATAACTAGCGGCTGGGCTGTGGACCCATCTGCACACTGAACTATGTGCTGCATCTTGCTGAGGGGCACTGTAGGAACTGCTACCCCAAAAAACTTTGTAAGACTAAATACAAAAAAAGAAACCTCAAAAAATGTTTACAAATAAATACTGCCCTAATTTACCTTGCTAGAACTTAACTACCTGCATGACTATATCCAGGTTGCTTCCACCTGCTAGAATCAGGAAATAGATATGATAACCAGCAAGTCCCTGATAAAAGACCAAATTTTTTCCTTCAGTAACATGAGCACAAGGGACCAGGTTGAGCATACCTGGGCAGGGGGCATATAGGGGAACACAAGCTCCTCCACCTCTGCTTGCTCTTGAGCCCATGGAAGCCCCTTCTGCTGCAGCTCCATAGGGGCAGAGGCTCCACAGGTCATGGACTATGCAGGGCTGATAGGGAAAGAACTGGGAAACGTGACTTACGATATTCTGCCCTCTGAGCCTGACATATATCCCAGTGGGAGTTAATGTTACTCCAAGCAGAATTAACTCCTGCAGCATCCTTTCAGCAGCTGGTACTGTGCAGCTGCAAGGAACCTGTCAGTGGCAGCTTGGCTCCTGAGGGAGAATTTTCATTTCGTGTCTATGAAAAGTCAGTTTCCTCCATGTAGGATGCTTGTGCTTTCCATATGTTCATGGAGTTCCTAACTCAACAGCAAGTGCTTCATGAGACCAATAAACTGTTAGAATTCTGTGCCTACTAGAAGCATTTTTCAAAGTGTAGCACTGTATTTACACAAGGATTCCTTTTTTACTTCATAAATGTTTTAAAATTTGAGTTAAAATTAGCTCTCTCTCTCTCTCTCTCACACACCCATACATATGCCCCCCTCACCCGCAACATGTCCTTGGCACTCACTAAAGTCCAGTCGTCTCTTAAAGGAACACTTGAAATCAAGACAGTCCTTAAAAATTAATTACAAATATTTTTAGTATTGCACCTCCCTCAAGTCCCCTTTCCCAGGTTCTCTAGTTTTACAGTTACATTCTTCTGTTTCTAAAAATGCCTTTCTGTCCCACATTGTGGTTTAAAGACCACACAAGCAACAAGGGATACTAGGTGATTAGAGGGGAAACAGTTTAAATGAGGATATGCTTAGTGCTGTCAAATGCACGAAGTGAACAAACTGAAAAACGTGAAACATTTTATTCTCTAAGCCCTTTCAATTATAGTTAAGGCTCCATTTTAGCCATGGGTATTTTTAGTAAAAGTCATAGACAGGTCATGGGCAGTAAACAAAAATTCACGGCCTGTGACCTGTCCATGACTTTTACTATATACCCCTAACTAAAACGTGGGAGGGAGGCACAGGTGCTCGGGGGGGGGGGGCAGAGGTGCTGTGGCTGCTGTGCTGGGGGAGGTGGCCTGGAACCCCGTTGGTGCTGGGGGGGAGAGTTGGCGGGGCTGGTAGGTGGGTGACCAGATGTCCCGATTTTATAGGGATAGTCCTGATATTTGGATCTTTTTCTTATATAGGCTCCTATTACCCCCCGCTCCCCCCACCCCGGTCCCAACTGTTCACACTTGCTGTCTGGTCACCCTACTGGCAGGCCTCCTACCCGGCTCAGCATGTCCCTGCAGCTTCTAAACAGCAGAGGAGCCAGAGGGCTCTGCCTACTGCTCCTGCCACAAGCGCCGGCTGCGCAGCTCTCATTGGCCAGGAACCACAGCCAATGGGAACTGCAGGGGCGGGGCCTGCCAGCAGTGCGTGAAGCCTGCCGCCTAGGAGCTGCAGGGCCGTGCCAGTGGGAGACAGGGAGCCCCCAACCTGAGGTAAGCGCCCCCCCACACCTCCCAACCCCCTTCCCCGAGCCCCCTCCCACACACCCCAACTGCTGTGGGCAACCCCTGAGCCAGCAGTGGCCACTACAGAAGTCAAGGAAAGTCATAGAATCCGTGACTTCTGTGACAGACTTGCAGGCTTAATTATAGTTATTTAAGGTGTTACTTGTTAAAATGGGGTAAAACCTTTGACAAAATTAATTTTTAAATTGATGGTGTCCCTTCAACTCTCTTCACAATGGGATAAATCCAACTTGAATAGCTAGTCCATTCATTGGGAGAACGAGTGATCGGTAGAAATCTGCCCACACTCCACAGCTACAGAGACAGTATGTAGCAGTTACTGCAGCCGAATAGTCCCCACAATGGGAGGACTGAATATCAATGATACAGCATCTGCTGTGGTTCAACTCCTATGGGCTCCTGCAGGGTTTGGCCATCCTTGTACCATTTTCCTAATGATGACCCACCCCTTTGCACAGCAGAACTGCTGTATTTTCACAGCCTCCATGGCCCGACTCAGGGGCTGACTCTGCCCCTCTCGGATTTACTCCTTTATTTTGAATACTTAGTAGCTGCTATTTTCCTTTAGTTCTGTTTCTCCCCCTTAATTTTGGTTAGTTTCTGTTGAAGCAGGGGGAGGAGGTTTTTCCTTCTGAAAAACCTTCTGCCTGGAGAATGGTTTTAATTCTAAAGTTTCCTCAATTTTATGGTGGCTGTGGAAAATCCCCCGTTTCCTCCTCCCTCTCATGCTGCTCATCTACTGCCAGGTCACAACTCTCCTGCTGCAGCTTCCAGGACCAGTTGCTAGGCAACCTTTTTCCACTCCCTTTCCTATGCAGCCTGGCTGTTACAGGGCCCCTTTCTCAGAGCAGGCGTAAAGAGACAGAACCGCCATTGCAAATCCACTTGTTTTAATAGGGGAGTAGTTCTCCTTACATTTTCTTCTAGACAACTTCTCATCTGTCATCCTCAGTTCAATTACCACCAAACTGTCCATTTCCTTCTGTCAGTCCCATACTCAGATATCATGAATGGAAATGATATACTGTACAGATGGAGTTGGTGCTGTACCTGAGACCATTCAGAAATGGCAGCGAATGCAGTAATCCACTTGCATAGTGATGCTTTGCAACAGTGCTTTACACTTGTGTTCTATGAGCTGCACTTGCTTCTAGCTGATTTTGGTGTATTTTAAGGTGTTAGGTTTGACATTTAATCCCTTAAATGTTTTGTGTCCTGGTAACCTCCCTCCCTTACCATCTGATATAACAACAGTTACTATCAGCTATAACACTCATGTCTAAAATCCTCTGGTTTAAAAGAAAGGTTACTTGCAGCAGGTCATTTTGAGTGAGGGGTTCCTGACTCTCAAACTTACCTCCCACACATGTTTAAAAAGACCAAAATTGGCCTGCAGAATCTTTAATGCTAGTGATGATGTATGAGCGAGGGAGAATATAGATTCACTTTCAGATCCCACATTAAGCTTGCATGTATTATATTACACTTATTAAAAATAATCGTAGAGGAGTTTTTAAACTAAGGGGCAGGGGAGGGAAGAGGTACAGAGGAGCACATGGTTCGGACAGGCACATCCCTTAGCGGAGGATTTATTAAAAGGATACTCTATATCCTAGTAAAAAGGAGAGGACAGAAGTTGATAAAGTACAGGTAGGAACTGAAGGGAACTAGTCAAATGAAAGAGAGTACCATTCAGTTACATCCCAGGAAAGCAGACAACTAAATATTGACAAATTTTATAAGTGCTTGTATACAAATGCAAGAAGTCTAAATTCTAAGATGGGAAAACTTGAGTGCCTGGTATTAAATGAGGATATTGATATAACAGGTATCACAGAATCTTGGTGGAATGAGAAATATCAATGGGAGATGGTATTACCAGGGTACAAAGTATATAAGAATGACAGAGTAGGTCGTGCTGGTGGGGGAGTGGCAGTAATGTGAAAGAAGGCATAAGGACAGATGTAATAAAATCTTCAATGAATCAAACAGTATCATAGAATCACTATGGATAGAAATTCCATACTTGAATAATAAGAATCTAGCAGTAGGAATATGTTGCCGACCACCTGACCAGGATGGTGATGATTGTGAAATGCTCAGTTTGATTAGAGAACTACAAAAATAGAAAACCCAATAAAAATGGGGAATTTCAACTATCCCCATATTGACTGGCAACATGTCGTCTCAGGATGGGATGCAGAGTTAAAATTTCTAGGTGCCATTAATGACTGCTTCTTGGAGCAGCTAGTGCTGGAACCCACAAGGAAAGAGGCAGTTCTTGATTTTGTACGTTGTGGTGCACAGGATCTCATCCAAGAGGTGACTACAGTTGAACCACTCAGGAATGATGACCATAATGTAATTAAATTGAGCACCCTTGTGGGGGGAAAAATACCAATGAAATTCACCACAATACCATTTAACTTCAAAAAGAGGAACTACACAAAAACGAGGAGACGGGTTAAACACAAATTAAAAGGAACAATCACAGGAGTGAAATACCTGCAAGCTGCGTGGAAACCTTTTAAAAACATAGAGGTTCAAACTACATGTATACCCAAAATAATAATAAAAAAACCAGTAAGAGAACAAAAACAATGCTGCCATGACAAAACAGAGTTACAGAGGGGGTTAGAGACAAAAAGACTTCTTTGAAAAATTGGAAATCTGATTCTACGGAGGAAAACAGACAGGAACATAAACTCTGTCAAGTCAAGTTAGGTAGGTTAAAAAAAGAATTTGAAGAGCTACTAGCAAAAGCCACAAACTAACAGCAAAAAAAAAAAAATGTTTAAGGACACCTGAATCAGGAAGCCTTCCAAACAATCAGTGGGGCCACTGGACGATAGAGGTGCTAAAGGAGCACTCAAGGAAAACAAGGTGTTGCAGAAAAGCTAAATTAATTCTTTGCATTGGCTTTCCCTGCAGAGGATGTGAGGAAGATTCCCACACCTGAAACATTCTTTTTAACCATTCTTTCTCTTCCAAATCTGAGGAACTGACCTAGATTGAGGTTTCAGTAGATTTGGTTTTGGAACAAATGGATAAATTAAACAGTAATAAGTCACCAGGACCAGATGGTATTCACCCAAGAGTTCTGAAGAAACTCAAATTGCAGAAAATGAAATTGCAGAACTGCTAACTGTGGTATGTAACCTATTGCTTAAATCAGTCTCTCTACCAGATGACTGGTAGATAGCTAATGTGATGCCGATTTTTAAAAAAGGCTGAAGAGGCTATCCTTGCAATTACAGACCTGTGAGCCTAACTTCAGTACCAGGCAAACTGGTGGAAACTATAGTAAAGAACAGAATTATCAGATACATAGATGGACATGATATGTCAAGGAAGAGCCAACACGGCTTTTGTAAAGGGAAATCATGAGGGAGTCAACAAATGAGGATAAGGGTGATCCAAAGGATATAGTGTACTTGAACTTTCAGAAAGCCTTTGTCAAGGTCCCTCACCAAAGGCTCTTAAGCAAAGTAGGCAGTCATGGGATAAGAGACAATGTCTTCTCGTGGATCAGTAACTGGTTAAAAAGATAGGAAACAGGGTAGAAATAAATGGTAAGTTTTCACAGTGGAGAGGGGTAAAAAGCAGGGTTCCCCAAAGATCTGTACTGGGACCTATGCTGTTCAACATATTCATAAATGATTTAGAAGAATGGGTAAACAGTGGGGTACAAATTTTGCAGATAATAAAAAATTACTCAAGACAGTTAAGTCAAAAGCTGCCTGAAGAGTTACAAAGAGATCTCATAAAACTGGGTGACTGGGCAAGAAAATGGCAGATGAAATTTAATGTAGATAAATGCCAAGTAATGTACATTGGAAAACATAATCCCAACTATATATACAAAATGATGTGGCATAAGTTAGCTGTTACCACTCAAGAAAGATGTTGGAGTCATGGATAGTTCTTTGAAAACACCTGCTCAATGTGCAGTGGCAGTCAAAAAAGCTAACAGAATGTTAGGAATCATTAGGAAAGGGATAGGTAATAAGACAGTAAATATCATAATGCCTCTATCTAAATCCATAGTACACCCACAACTTGAATACTGCATGTAGTTTTGGTTGCCCCATCTCAAAGAAGATATTAGAATTGAAAAAAAAGTACAGAGAAAAAAAGTGATTAGGAGTATGGAACAGCTTCTGTATGAGGAGAGATTTAAAAGACTGGGACTGTCCATCTTAGAAAAGAGATGACTAAGCAGGGGATATGATAGCGGTTATTTACTCCTTCACATAATACAAGAACCAGGGGTAAACCAATGAAATTAATAGGCATTAGGAATTAAAACAAACATAAGTAAGTACCTCTTCACACAATGTAGAGTCAAGCTGTGGAACTGGTTGCCTCGGGGTGTTGTGAAGGCCAAAAGTATAACTGGGTTCAGGAAAGAATTAGATAAGTTAATGGAGGACAGAGATATCAATGGCTATTAGCCAAGATGATCGGATGCAATCCCATGCTCCAGGTGTCCCTAAACAGCTGACTGCCAGAAGCTGGGACTGGATGACGGGATGGATCACTTGATACATTGCCCTGTTCTGTTCATTTGCTCTGAAGCATCTGGCACGGGCCACCGTCAGAAGACAGGATATTGCGCTAGATGGACCGTTGGTCTGACCCAGTATGTCCATTCTTATGTTCATATATGATTTTACTTGTAAACTGAGCAGTAGTGATCTAAAAATCAGTGTGACATAAAAAATGTGTAACTAACACAACATCACAGTCACTTTTCAGACCAGAACTATGATTAATGTTAGTTGCCCAGAACCACTGATTGGGTGTTACAATGAAATTAAAATCTTATATCTGCATAATACCCTTGTTCCCAAAAGATAAAAATTATTCACGGTGGAATTTCTTGTAATTGTGCTATAGTTAAGACTGATATGGGGCTTCAATCCTAAATACCTTCATATGTTTATAACAGTAATGTTTAAATAAGCACTCAGGAGTCAGGTTTGGCAGGAGAGAAGTCACATCACATTTTAGTAACTGCACAAGGACTCAGCACAGTCTCACTCTGCTCAGGCTATGCAGAAACCAAAGGACCTTTGTAGCCGTGCTGACTCACCTCCTACTGGTCATGCTGGGAATTAGCTCTCTTGGACCACCAGGGCACCTTTTAGTAGCAGTGTCTCACTCACCATTACTTCCACTTCCTCCACCATCTTGACCCATGTGACTCCCAGACTTCAGTCCTTCCACTTGCCTCAGTGGCCAACTGCAGTCTCTAGTCTAGCCACTGGCTTCAGGGCCAAAATGCAGTCTGGATTTAGGCTACTCTCCTCATTGGCAAGTAGGGGGAAAGAGTGTGTTTGTGTGGGGGTGGGGCAAGGACCCTATAACTGGTAAACACTTACTGCCCCTCCTGCCTACTTTCCCTGGGCCACTTCCCCCAGCCCTAGCACCTTCCCTGCCCTTGCTTCAGGGCCTCAGTCTAGTCATCATCAGCCAAGAGTTCCCCTATTGCTCTATTGCCTTGCCTTGCCTTGCCTTGCCTTGCCTTGCCTTGCCTTGCCTTGCCTTGCCTTGCCCCGCCCCTTGGCAGACAGTCCTTCCCCCTTGCCCTCCAGGGAGGCTTGCCTTTTGCTCACCTGAGCAGCCCTTTATATATATGGGCTGCTCCAGTAAGCCTTCTCCTGATTGGCTCTCCCAGTGAGCCCTTTCCTGATTGGCGGGGTTCTGTGCAGCCTCTGTTTGTTTACTGACTTTGAACTAAAGATAAATAGAATTGTTGACAGAAAAAGACAGTTTCTTATGTAAATGATAAAAGTGAGGGTGCCAGATATACAAGATAAAGGATAACCAGAGATGAGACAGTACTTGTTATAATATCGCTGTTGTAGTAATACACTTTTATCAGTTTATTCCACTTGGTCTGCCTTTCCTCAAATAGTTTAGTCTTTAAACTCATACAGATTTTACCTTTGTTTTTTCTGGTTCTTTTCTTCTTTTCACCACATTGTTTTAGACACTTGTTTCTGTAACCATAATAGTGAAATACACTTATCTGATGCAAGAATTCATAACAGGCATCTAGCCTTGTTTAATTTCGGTAAATTGGGTTATTTTCTTAATGCTATAGTAACAGGAACCTGGCATACATAGCGCTAAAATAACTCTTGCAATTGAGGCCATTAAACTTTCCTTACAGGGTAATTTGGTATTTTCCTTACATAGTAAAATCCTCCACCTAGCCTAGAGTTGGCCATATGCCACCTGCTCCTGCTGGAGGCCACCTGCCTGGCATAAAGGATACATAGAGGGCCAATGGTGATCCTGGTCCCCTTAGGGACCATTGCACCCAATGTAACAGCAATCCCGAGGCTGTTGTAACTCATGTCATGGGCTGACCTGATCCCTGGCTTTCCTCAAAAAATAGCTTCCCAGCTTCCAACTTCCCTCCCTTAGGCAGGGATGCCAAGTGTTATGCATTCTCTCACACAGTGCACTGCTGGGATCTCATGCATGCAGTGGGGCTACAGGGACTGAACAGAATTTTTCCTGCAATTATTCTTCCTGGCCACAGTGGATCACTGTGGAGCCAGATGCTGGTGATGAAGGCAGAGCAACTCTGTCTTTACTGTCTGTTCCATCTGCTCCTTAGCTGGCAGCATGGAAGAGAAGGAGAAGACAACAGGTTGCGTGGGCAACACCCGAGAGAGGGGGGATGAGAGAGGCCAAAGGGAGTAAAGTGAAGCTGTGGCAGAATGTGCTGGGAGCCTGTTTCAGGCCTGACCTTATCCCCCACAACTCACCAAGGCTCTCCCACCCCAGGCCAGCACAACCTGAGGTGAGAACAGAACATGGAAGTTTGTGCATAGAATTAGACACCCATAATATGGTCATAATCCCATTTGCAGGTGGCCTGTGACAAGTCTCCAACCCTTTGTTCGTTCGTGTTACAGACCCATGACCCCCCTCTGATCTCACCCTCCAACCACGTTTGACAAGCTTGCAATCTATCTCCCATCTTCCTCAAAATTCTGTCAGAAGCATAAACCCCCCAGAGATTCACCCCCTTCCTTCAATTCCTCCTCTTTTCTGGGCTGTCCTGTGAGCCACCTGTAATGTGACAAACCTGTAATACCAGCAGCACCTAGTTTCTGAATGCAACACATGCTCGTCACAGTATGTAAAGGAAGAGATTGTAGCACTTCCTTAAGGTGTCAGTGTATTTGACTGAATATCTAACATACGAAGGGAACATAATTAAAAACTCTCATTCCTTCTTCTTCTTTTTTGATTTTATTTCTCTTTTAAGAATGAGGAATGAGAAAATTAAGTAAAAAAACAAACTGTCAATGCAAGATTAAGGTTGAGAATTTAAACACACAAAACTCAGGCATTTTGAAGATTAAGGTTTTTAGAGTAACATTAACATGCTGCATTGTAAATTATAGTAGGAACTACAGTGACCCTACACTTTGGTTAAAGTTGCATAATTATTTTCATGCCATACCCTATTTCAGTTGCACGTAATTTTGTGGAGCTTTTACTTCTGGAATTGAAATTGGCCATACTTTCACTCTTCTTAAAGTTGAATGTTTGGAAAGTTTAAGTAAAAACTGTTCAGCCATTTTAAATATGAGAGAGTGTTAGAAATATATGTACTTTTCCCAATGTAAAAAAAGTGACTATTTTTTAAAGAAACAGCTGAAGGTAAAAAACTGAAATTTGACATGGAAATAGACTTCATTGGGGAAAAGTTTCTTAATGTGTTCTGATAATATATGGTTTTGATTTGACCAAGTTTTGATCCTTTCAAAATCTCACACTATATATGTACAGTATATTTTGCTTAGAAAATGTTTCTAAGCTTTAAAAATGCTGGCTAATGAAGGCTGTACTGCATATGCGTGTGTGGGGTTAACTTAGCTGTTTAATCAAAAGTGTACTGAAGGTATAAAAGGGCTATAAAGGGCAGCGGTGCACATTGGGCCAGATTGTGATGCCCTCGCTTTATTGAGCCATCAGTCAAATGTGAGTAAGAGGGGTTGCAATCTGGCTGTTTATAAAGTGTGCTGGTCAAAGCAAGTGGACACACAGGAACTGTTGGCTGAGACCCTGCAGGTAGATCTACTGCATAGTTTGTAAAGTTGTCAGGGGAGGACCAGTGTGATGTTCCTTGTTAGCTACATGGCTTTTAAGATTTGAAAAAGAGGAACTCTCATGTAGATCTCCTCAGATATGGGAAATGGCTGTGCCATTCTACCCAAAAAGTTAGATAAATGAATTACATTTGCCAATTTTCTGAAGCCATCTAAGTTTCAAAGTCCAGAAGAGTAAAATATTTTTTCTTAAAAAAAATAAAGACAGAAGAAATTCCATTTTAAACATATGGTTTATTTTATACTTTACATATAAATGACTTTAATTGACTCTGTAAAGCATGCACAGTATAGTACATACTCTAGGATCCTTGAACATGCTTCATATTTGTATCTAATAATATAGAAAAAATTGTGTATGAGAAATACTACAGCACAGTGGTGGTAAGAATTACAATTTATGTGCAACATGGTTGCTGTGCTCATAGGAACATTGATTTTGAATTTGCTGAATTGTGCATTTAAATTCTCCACTTTTACATTTAATGGACGTAGTTATTTTTTAGCTGTCCCTGCGGGAAAAGCTGGTAATTTGTTTTTCTTGGGGGTTTATTAACCAGGATTAATTTAGCTGGAGTGCCAAATGCTCCTAGGATGTCAGAAAAAGAATGACAGGGTTCTCTCAAATCTACCTTATCAGAGGGTGAAATTCACACCAATGCAGAGCTCCTACACAAGGCTCTGAGCATCACTTATGCTCCACTTAAATTCTACCCCTTGTGTGGGTCCTCAGCACAGGGATGATTTTTTCTCTGAATGAGTAAAAGACAAAACACAAGAGATATTTATGGTCAAGAAGAAGCATTTTAAGGACATTTTCAGAAGTTTGCAAGTGAAATGCCCACTTTTTAGGGAGTATGGGTAGATATCACTAGTGAGACAGATGTTCATGGAGTTCATCATTGGCTGCTCTTTTGACCTGGAGGCCTATGTTGAGACAGTGATCAAGACTGGCTACTATCTTATCATAACAACTTTTCATTCTCCATTAACATTTTGTGTGGTTTTACGTATACTTAAAAAATTTGTACATGTAGGTTATATTGTATTTTTTATTTGATTGAGGTCTACATTTGTTTGTTGCTGATCTTATCTATCTTAGGTATGGTTAATTATAAACTCAATCAAGATTTTAGGTGGCTATTACCATCTCCAGCTTCTCTGCAGAGTCAGCCATTATTTTCATATACAGCTCTTCCAGTGGTCATCCCTGTCTTTGTCACATCCAGGCTGTACTAATGTATTCTACTCCCTATAGGTATATAGTTCTCTATAGTGCAGCATACATTGTGCTGTACTTGCTGCCCACTTGTCCACTCCACAGTGCCCTTTCACTTCACTTCACACTTTGCCATTGTTTCTTTCTCTCTCTCTGTCTCCACTGCTCCTTTTTTAACCTATGCATGCAAATGTTAGAGCTTGGGTTGTGGTGCCATAGAATCTCAAATCCCTACGTTAGTACAATAAAAATCACACATCTCAACTTTTTTATGCAACTTTTGCAAATTAACTACTAATATAACATCCACACTTTTTAAAGTCTATTATCCAATCAGATTGTTTACTGCTATGAGTATTCCCCACTGATTTTCTTGTCAACTGCAGGATCAAGGCTTTCGGTCATCTTCTTTCTAGTATTGCAAATGTATTTTTTCATCTTGTTTGCTATTTCTGTGTCCTTTTACTTGTCTCTCACTATTTTCTTCTTCTGTGTGTCGCTTGGTCCCTTTTTTGTTATATCTTCATTGTGTATATATCACTCCTTTCTGTACATGTGTTTGTTCTTCAGGATACAGGATGGCCTTTGCAGAGGGAGAATAGCATTCCTGCTTAGTTTTGTGGTGCTTATTATCTTACATTACAATAATGATGGAATCAGACTTCTTACCCGAACTGTGTGGATTAGGCAAGCTTTTGAGGTATTTGGGTTATTTGAGCTTTTATGTATACATATACATATCTATGTATTGTATGTATATAATCCACATGACATTAGACGCTATAGTAGAAATCTCATGACTTAAAGTATTTAATGTGTGATGTCTTTGAATTAAGCATATTAACTGTATTTATGGATAGTTACTATTTGAGTTGTACATTTGCATGGTTTAAATTATGTATTTAAAGAATAATTGAAGGAGTATTGGTGGGAAATTGTAGTCTAAAGCAAAGTGAAATAATCAAGACAGATACATTGTTATTTGTTGAGACCTAGAACACACAGGGCTGCTGCTGGGGGATACCTAAAGCAATTGTCTTAAGCTTGGGATGGTATGCCTCTACCACACCTGCATATCAACCCTTGCCTAGCTAGAGAGCTTCCCTTGTTCTGAGCACTGCTGTGCTGAACAATGACACAGCCTTGACCCCTGTGGGATTTTATTTTGTTACCTAATACTCTGATGATGAGATTGCACACAGTGCATGAGTTACTGCAGTGGCTCCCCTTGGGCTCTGGACCACAGTAAAAAATCACACAGCTATTTTTCTTCCACTCCTCCTCTTGAAACTCTGGACACCTTTCTCTCCTTTTCTCCCTACTACCTGAGTAAATGGCTCTTGCTCTGTACCCTCTCCCCCAGAGTGGCATCTCTTCTGAATCTGGGGCTCTGTCTCATAATCCTCCTCCCCTAAAGCTGCAGCGTGGCTTCATGCTTCCCTCCCTCCTGACTCCATCTGTCAAGGCCACAGGAGTGGGCTTTTCCTGTGCCTCATGGTTTTCTTACTCCTCCCTTCTCCATTCGAGCCTCAAATTGCAGTGGTCCACTGTTCTTTGGGCTCCTCTTCACAACCCAAGAGAAAAGCGGTAGCTGCTGGATAATGAAATGGATATGGAGTGAAAGAACGAATGAATGAGTGCTTGAGAGAGAATGGATAAGGGTAAGTATGGGTGTAAAAAGTGAGTGATAGAACATAGTGGTGAAGAGATAAGGAAAGGATAGCTAGCCAGGTGAGTACATGAAAAAAATAAATAAAAACAAAAATAGTTAAGAATAGAAAATCCAGAGAAAGCAGGAGAGAGAAAAGGAAAAGGAAATAAGGTAGCATTTGGAGTGGGGCCCAAAGGGGATTATTCAGTGGGCTGCCTCGGGGTCGAGTTTCTGAGGTTCCTGCTTCTGCATCTGGTTTGGGCACTGTAAATCCTGTCTGCATACCTGAGCATAGATTCAGTGCAGTACTGAGCTCCCATACCTGCCACCCTCTACCCGCAACTTGCACCCAACAGCTGCATTTCTCTGCTGCTTGTATTGAAAAGACATCAAATATATCTAATTCATTAGAAAAATTATGTATCCCTTACCTTAAATTAATCTAGACTGCCATAGGTCTCAAGAACTGCCGTAGTTGCAGCCAGCCTGGGCAACACCCATTTCTCTATCCCTCCTCTCTTTTGATCAGTGTAATTTTCGCACTTTTAATATCTGTGACCTCAGCATCAACAGGTGTTGCATGAGTTTAGAGAGTCGTGAAGACTGGAAAGATTCTGTAAAAGCCAGAGTTTCAATCCAAAAGCCTCAGGTTAAGCAAGTATTTGAGTATCAAAAGTTTCTAGTTGAATTCTGTAGTTGGTTTCTTACAAAAATGTCTTGTGATCATATATGAATGCCATCTAATGGTTGTAACAATTACAGCAGCTAGTAGTCTCTTGCACAGGAAATGCCAGATTTTACTTCAATAACCAGGATCCTTTAGCAGGAAGTTAGGTGTGGTCTGTTGAAGGAGAATTAAAAAAAAAAAGAAAAAAGAAAAAGGCATGATGGAATTTTAGCTGCATTCTTCATGATGTCGTTCCAGATCCACACAGGTGCAAGATTCTATACTGGTAATGCATTTTTAAATTGTAACCTATAGTGTTTAGAGAGGATTCTGTCTTTTTCTATCATTAACAATAAAATCTGTAAGGATTCTGCAGTAGGACCACTTTCATTTTCATAATTAACCCTTCTGCTGCCACCAAACTATACATGTGTTCCAACAGCAATTTTCTCCAAAACATCCATGGCAGGATGCACCAGGTGAATTTGACTGCAGTAGGAGAGCATGTTTCACAGATGTACCTGCAGAAGTTGCAGCATGGCTGTGTGTGTGTTTTGGAGGAGATGGATATGAGTATGGTGAGGACGGAAGAATGGAGAATTAGACATGGTGTTAGCTTCTATTCAGATAGCTCTGAAAACATGAAGTTGCTGCAGCTGTGGTGGAGTCGGAAAAGTCTATGTGTACTTAGTAGGGAAATAAAAAAACAGATTGTGCAGGAAAATTCAGTTGTCACATCATTTTAAGTTGATAATTGCTTTTCTGGTATATCATCTGGCACTGAAGCTGTTAATCTTGATTTACATTTGCAGTTTTATTACATGAATAATATAATTTCCCCATTCAGATAAAAAATCTTGGGAAAATTATCAAATGCACAGATTACATTCATTATTTCAGATCATAGTATCTCTGCATTGGAAATATTTTCCATTTGTCATTTTTGGCAGAAGTATAAGGTGGCTTTAAAAGAAGATGGTTCTGCTCTCAGTTCTGAAGATTAGGCAAAATATATACAATTTAAAGATAGCAACAGATAGTAAAGGGTCTAAGAATGTTTCGTAGCGAAGACCAATTTGGATTTAACACAGAAATTCTTTCAGCACATGATATGTTACCAGAAAGGGGATTTGCGTTCCGGTACTTAAGCCTGGTTCCTTGCTCCCTAATCTGTGAAGCCAACATGCTTGTCCCTGAAAAGAGGGAGCACCTCACACTCTATCAAGCATCCTTCTGGCTGATGCTTTCAGTGTCAATGATGGGATCCTGAGGAAGCCATGTCCACACCTCCTCACAGAGGGAGGGTTGGTCTGACATAAGACCTTTCATGGTGGTAGTGTTAAAAGGGCAATTGTGCTGGATGCTCCCACCACCCGACACCACATAATAAACACTCTTTTAACTGTTAATTTATTTCAGTGAGTGTGCGGGAAAACATCCTTTTATACTACCCAGTAACTATCTCATTCATTAGAATGGTCACAGCATTTTCCGGGGAGAAAGAAAAGAAACAATTTTTCTATTTACTTTTAAAATTAGTTTATACACTCTCTATAGCTGCAAATTCATCACTTTTCATAAGCAATAAATTAATTTTAAACTACAATTTTAAAGGTTTGTTATTTTTCCAGACATCTGAAAGAGACCAAATGAAAAGTTAAATGCCCTATCTTGAAAGAAAAACGAATGAATGGATCAATTTCACAACACCCCATTCTCATACAAGTATCCTATTTAATAAATTGCCCTACAGACAGTGATACGAAGGTATATCAATTTAAATTGCTTGTGTGGTGGTAGTCTAATATTTTTCTGTGTTTTTATATTTTTAGCACTTTTTTATGTGAGAGGCTAAACGGTAATTAAGAGGTGCAGGATGAAAAGATGGCACAATCAGTGCTGGTACCACCAGGACCTGACAGCTTCCACTATTTCACGAGAGAGTCACTTGCAGCTATCGAACAACGTATTGCTGAAGAAAAAGCTAAGAAGTCTAAACAAGAACGTAAAGATGACGATGATGAAAATGGACCAAAACCAAACAGTGACCTGGAGGCAGGAAAGACACTGCCATTTATTTACGGCGACATACCTCCAGGAATGGTGTCTGAGCCCTTGGAGGATCTGGACCCATATTATATCAATAAAAAAGTGAGTGTTTCTTAAGACTGCAGTTAAGATGTTTCTGTTAGAGATTAAGAGTATTAAAATGATATAGACCCTCTGCAGGACTCCCTTTTTTCCACTACTTTGGGCCCAACCCAGATGTAGTGCTCCAATAGTTGACTTCTTTGGCACTGCATCCAGTAAAACATGTTTGCAGGATCAGGCCCCTGGTTTATTCTGGCATTTCACTCTTATTGTATCTGTATGTGAAATCGTCATTTAAGGATGTCAGTATTTTCATTATGAAACCCACTGAAAAGCTGCCTTGAATGGCCCTCTTGCTTGTTTTCTTCACTATTATGTGGAAAACTTAGGTTTTATTCCTGATCCATTCTCTCATTGCTTTGGGTTGTCAGGGGCGAGGCGTTAGGCAGAGATAGTATACCAGTGTGCTCCTAATGCATTCCTCCTCACCCTGTAATCTACAGAGACATTGTATCTTCTTCCTAGATAGTTTGGGTGAAGGACTGTTAGTCTGTGAAGCATGTTCCTTATCCAGAATAAGGTTGCTGTAATAGAGGGCTCAAAGGAGAGCTTGCAGTCAAAGAGGCAGGGAAATATGGGAAGAGGTGGGGCTCCTTGCTGGAGTATTCATAACATAAAAAACTTCTTATTATACTCTTTAAAAATATGTTATTGAAATAGAAATATAGAAAGGTAACATTTTTGCATAATCCTGTAATATGTCCCATTGGAGCCAGGCAGAGAAATACAGAATACGAGGCCCTGTTTCCTCCGATGTCCCAGATCTTCAGGTTTCGGGCCGTGCACTGTACATACTCCAACAACAGAAAAACCCGCTCCATCACAGGATAAGCCAGAGTAAACTCTGCTAGCTGAAATTCATGGAATTTTCTGTCTTCAGGATTTTTTGCTGTATATGGAAATATATTCCCCTTGAGAATTAACTAGTACTCTCTAAAAACAAAAACAAAAAAACAATCACTATTAAGAGACATACATTAACTGAGCAAACAAAGGAACTATATCAATCCCCATTAGCCATTTTCAGTTCTGAAACCACAGCAATATAATGATGAGATGAGCTTAAGACAGATAGAAAGAAGCCTTAAGAAGAAATATGTGTCTTTATTTGCTCAGTGTTGCGTTCTGAAAGTTCACATGTTGACAAACACTTCATGCTGTGGCTAAACTGAGAGTTATATCTGAAAATGAAGTTGTTTGATTTAGGATCATATTCTGCTTGCCTTACTCCAGTAACTAGTCCTGTTGAAGTCTGGGAGTAAGGCAAGCAGGATTTGGCACCAGCTGCTAGGTTTTTTCCCCCCTCAGTTCTCCACTAAAAATGATGTAGGACTCACCGTTGGAGATCTGAAACTTATCATCAAGATCATTACGCTTTAGACATCAGAAAAGTAATTATTGCTATTAATACTGAAAATGGGATAGCCGCCTCCTTCTAATTGCTAAAACAGTTTCACAATTGGCCATGGGATAGTGATGTTGCAGACCAGGTTATTTTTCTGAACTATGGTGGTTTAAATGCTTTACAAGTTTATGCATTATGATCAGAATTTTTTGTAAATTTTCACTGATTTTCCTTGAGTTTTGTACATTTAGGTCAGGCTCCATTTTCCTTTCATAAATGTGTGTCAGCAAGCTTGCATCACACAAATGATGGCTTCAATAAGAATTTGTCTGAATAAGGGCAGTAGAAAAGGTGTGAGGAGCTCAGGATTTCAGCCAGAATTTCCTGAAATAAAGGGATGAAGTCCCAAGGGAAACAAAGAGAGAAGGGGTCAAAAATGTGGTGAAAAGCAAATGAAATTCCAAGTGTACTGAGGACCAAAATAAAGGCTCATTAAGGACTAAAATATGGTTCTGGGAGTCAGTAGAGGGCTGGGGGTGAGAATCAGTGTGTGATTTAAAAGTTGTAGCATTCATTCTGGTGGAGGGAAGTACTATGCCTCAAGGGATACAGCAGCAGCACTTACTATACCTGTACATAAAGCATAGCATGCCCTCCTCAAGCGCTGCCCTCCCATCCTAGCTGATGCAGTGGGGCCACTGGCAATACTACTGGTTTCTGTCCCTTTCGACATGTCCAGTGCTGCCTGCAGTGCAAAGAAGTCTCTGTTACAGTCAAGGAGCACAGCTATTTACAGTATGGCTTTCTCCTCCATCGGGAGGAAAGCAGCTCAAGCCTCTCCCACCTCTGAGCTTGCCTGAGCAGAGACCGTCTTAGTTTGGTCCCATGTGTATGTGGAATATAAATGTTTCAGAGACTTAGGTGTATAAGGTGTGTTGAATAAAAGGTTGAGCCTTCTTGGCTTCTCTGGTTTTAAGAAAATATTTTCATTCAAAGCTGTTCCATTTATAAATGCCATTTTAACACAATCAAAATATATAACCTATTACTGAAGCTGTGGGCAGAGGGTAGGAATTGAAATACAAATCTTCACTGAATTCTGTGTGCTAATTAGGTAGCACAGATAAGCTTTTAAATTGTTAAAAATGAAAGGTAGATGTATTCATGGCCAAAAAAGCCTCATGATAAATATAAAAAAGAATACAAAATTTTAGTTTTACTTTTTTTGTGAAAAAAATTAACTTTGTGCATGAGAGGAAAATCTGAATATGCCACATCATGTCCATACAGCGCGTGGTTTTTAAAAACCTGAGGCCTCTTTTTCAAGGGCACTGAGCATCTTCCATTCCATTTATTTTGATGGGAGATAAGGTTTACAAAACACCTTTGAAAAATCAGGCCATCATTGTTTATCACTCCACCCCACCATTTCCTTATATGGATGACACCATAATTACTGCAGATACCTGTTGTAGGGAATTCTGAAGTTTTAATGAATGTATAAAAATTATGTTTAGCATATCTTAATATGCATGATAAGATAGGCACCAGTACGCAAATATCAAATGGTGTGTACACCTAGAGCACATTTTGTCCTCTGTCAAATAAGACATAGAATATTTGTATTTTCTAAACAATGCTGTTGAAATGTTTTCATACGATTCTACTTGTAGAAATTCAGTTGGAGGCTGTCTTGTATGTTAGGTGAACTAGACATGAAGTCATTGAGTCTGCAGAGGTGTAAATGAGAGCAGAATTCAGCTAACTGTAAATAACAATGAAGCACAAGTGATGCACAGTATGAGAGTCCACACTGTACATATTTTCTAAATACAATTTTTCATTTTGTTTTCTTTTTCAGACTTTTATAGTATTGAATAGAGGGAAGGCAATCTTCCGATTCAGTGCCACCTCTGCTGTGTACATGTTAACTCCCTTCAATCCTCTTAGAAAAATAGCTATTAAAATTTTGGTACATTCATATCCTTTTTCAAGTGGTTGGTTCAAAATATTAATGAACAAAATGCTGCTTTTATTTTAGTATTTAAATCATCAGCTGGTAGGCCATCCCAGGACAGGTATGATCCACAATGCTCTTTCCATCCTCTTTCTTTCTCTCTTCTCTCTACCTCCGCTTTCTCTCGTTTCTGCTGCTGTTCTGGTGAGATCATAAGCCAGACAGAAAATCCTCTCCCTCTTCTTTTCTCCTTACCACACTTTCCTTATGTTTTCTCCTTCCATCTCCTGTATTACCCACTTATTTTACTTGCCCATTCCCCTCTCCAGTAATTTTTTTCACATGCTCCAGGTATGTTGCTTAAAATGCTTTACAATTCTTCAGTAACACTTTGCATTAAAAATATATATAATCTTTGATCCCCAGTTTTAGCTTGCATGAACTGCTGCAGAAAATATTTCTCTACCCCTTTTCATTTTCTGATTCAGATCACAA
This sequence comes from Chelonia mydas, assembly GCF_015237465.2. Classification (NCBI taxonomy): domain Eukaryota; kingdom Metazoa; phylum Chordata; order Testudines; family Cheloniidae; genus Chelonia; species Chelonia mydas. Next base: position 35,778,413 of record NC_051251.2, read on the forward strand.
CTGTAGTAGAGTAGGTTAATAGGGTTCCTTGAAATTCTGAGTTTTATTATAAATTATCAGTCCTATATGTATTTTTATCATTATTTTGCTTCTTATAACCATTGCCATTTTATGTACTTGTATTTCTGGAGGTACTTTAATTTTAATCTTCAAGTAGCTCATGAGCATTCTGACTGGTGCACAGAGAAGCTCAAAAACTGAATGATAGTAACCCAATATATGACTCTGTCTCTCTTCTACGATAGATATAAATCATATGAATCTAGGAGTAACTATGGATCTGATCCTGCAAACACTACCTTGAGTAGTGAGTGCCTTGACATCAGTGGCTCTACTCAAGGTAGTAAGCAAAGTGCTCAGTGTGTTTGCAAGATTGAACCTTATAGTGTTAAACTTGAGTCCTTCTATATCAGATGTTCTCAAACTGTGCTCTGTGAACCACCGGTGGTCCGCGACCTCCATTCAGGTGGTCCGTGGATAGTTCCCTCTAAAGTGTGCACCTGGGCAGCTGCACACAAGAGAACGAAGGGCCACCCACCTAATTAGTGGAGCCACACAGGCGTGCCTCCACTAATTAGGCTCTTGGACCCTGGAGAAGACGCATATGTAAGGTGAGGTGGTGGCCTTGTGGGGAATAGAGGGTAGGTGATAGGGGGCAGTGGGCCGCAAAGAGGGGGTGGAGGGAATCTGGGACATGCACAGCTGTGGCGGCCAGAGAAATAGGCAACTTTCCCCAGCTCCAGGGCTGTGGCTGCCGGGGAGAGATGGCCTTCCTTCCCAGCTTCAGCTCTGTGGCTGCTGTGGCAGCGGAGAGACCCCCCTTCTTCCCAGCCCCAGCTCGGGGGCTGCTGTGATGGGAGAGAGTGGGAGAGACCCCCCCTCCTTCCCAGCCCGAGCTCGGGGGCTGCTGCGGTGGGGGAGAGAGGGCACATCCATCTCATTAGAAAGGTAAGACTACTGATATTAAAATGAGTTGTGTGCTTTTATTTGTAGAACAAAAAAATGTTAATTATTATAAAGTTTTTTTTATATAGCACTTTTATCCAAAGCACTTTACAATAGTTAGCTAACGGTACAAACAACATTTGGAAAGATCATTAAGTGGTCCTCCGAGACACTCAGCAATTTTGAAGTGCTCCGCAAAAAAAAAAGTTTGAGAACTACTGCTCTATATCATCAGAGCCCTGAAGCGTGTGCATAGCGTTACTCCCATCGTTTCTCAGAGTTGTGTTCTATATATATGGAGATGCTCACATGATTTTAAAAGGACATTCTTTAATTAAAGCTAACATGCAATTGGCATAACAAACCCAGTAACTTCAATAACTTTAATGTGTTCAATGTCCCTATGTCAATTATTTTTAAATTACTGTAAGATCCCTCAATGTCTAGTTTTTGTACTCCCATTCCAGGTTGCAAGGTAACTAAATACTGTGCTGGTAATATCACGCCCTTCAACCCAGTATGGAATTCTCTTGGATCATGGAGCTGATCTTGGTGTGGGTAGTTGGGATCACATAATATGAAAAAATGGGGTGGGCATGTGTCTTACAGTGCGGGAAAGACATGTTCCTGTTATTTCTCCATTCTGCTCTGAAGTGAGACACTTCTCAGAAGCAACAATACAGTAGGGGCATGCAACTTTTAGGAGGCATTTCTATAAAAACCATTTGTAAGCCCTGTGCAATATATCAATGTATAAAATTCTTAAAATACATGATTTTAGATTAGTTGAAAAAACTCCTCAGAGTTGCTTCCCCTTGTCTTCTGCTCCTTTCAGATTTGAATTTCTGTGGTATCATAGCAAACAGTATTCTGAGAAGAAGGGATCTTTCAAATATTGCAAATTAGCAGAATGATTTGGAAGGGGTGCTATGTGCTGCCTTGGCATGATGGTTCGGAGGGCAGAGATATTAAATGTTGCAAGAAGAAAGTACACTAGAGATTGTGATTTTTGTAGTTGCTATTCTATTCTATTCTATTCTATTCTTTATTTTGTTATTTTTATTGAAAAGCCTTGTAAAACCTTTAATATAAGGGGAAAACTTTAAAATAAAGGTACTTACTGACCTCTTCACACACTCTTCAGTCTCCGTGTTTTAAACAGATTTCCCTAGTGGTTGTGATCTTACCAGCGGATTGCATACTGAGACATCACACAGAACGGGAGCCAATGTTATATATTATTTGTAGGAAAGTGAAACTATAGACTAGTTACCTAAATGCTACATGTCCTCCTTATCCTAATTGTTTGATGCAGTCATGTGCGTGTTTATGATAACTCTTTCAAGGTTTGCTTTAAAACCATATATCATGCACACTGCTCCTCTGTCCCCTTGGATATTTATATTTTTACAGTTTTCTGTTGCTAAGCAAACCACAGACAAGGGCATTATTATGCATTTTATTTCTACATTTACAATTTGATTTTAAGGAAAGTGGGTGGAATGATGGGCTCAATGACATCAGAATTATAGTTGGAGTTATAACACTGTCAGGATAGAACTTCTGTCTTTCTCATCATTAAATAGTTATGTGATAGCAACATAGCTGAGATTCTTTTGTGGCTGCTTGGTAAGTGGAATTTTAGCTAAATGAATTAAAAAAGTTAATTATTTTGCAAAAAACTTCAATTCTTATACTGAGATTAATGTTTTAACTCAATGCTCTAAGACAAAGTGGTTTTGCATGAATGGGTTAATAGCCATTATTATTTTATGATGATTAGATAAGAGGAACTGATTGTACCCTTAGTATCCATGCACAGAATGGAAATCTCATGCAGAACATGTGGTGGTCAGTTGCCTCTGGTACAGCATTGCTCATTTTTCTCTAAACTCAGCAGAAGGCTCTCTGTGAGTCTGGCAATTTGTTGGTGAGGGGAAGAGGGATTGGGGCCTGGAGGAGAGTGCATGAGGCTTGTGACTTGGCAGAGCTTCTCTCCAGCTTGCAAGTATTCACTGTCACACCCAGTCTCCTTTAAGTAGGTTTATCATCTATACAAAATCAAACAAACAAACAAAACCACTCCCTGAGCTCAGCCTTCGTTGTAGGGTTCCACAGCTTTCTCTCCCAGGGGTCTTTGGTAACCCTGCTTCTTCCAGCTTCCCAGTCCTGGCCAGCTTCCTTCTTAGCCAGTCCTTATTCAGCCAGCTCTGTTACTCTTCTGCAACAGCAGCTCCAAGGCTTCCTGGACACCTGGCCCCTTGCTCCCAGGACCCCACCACAGGAGTTGGTTCTGCTCCTAGCCCTAGACACAGCCTATCCCACCCATCTGTCTCCTTCTTGTCCTCCAACAGTATTTTGTTGCTCCAGGTATAGCCCTGTCCCCTTCAATTGGCCTGAGTTGCCCACCTGTTCTCACACAGGCTAGCTGGGCCTGGTCTATTCACAGGGACCAGCTATCCTGTGACAGGGCTGGAGTAGAGAAGGAGGGGTAATTTAGAAGCTAGAACTTAAGCTTCTGCCTTGGAAGAAGGAAGTGTATTGTTGGAAACCTCACTTCCTATCAAAAGATTGCAGAGGAAACTCCATGAGGGGAACATCATAGTGTTTGCTATGCCTTATGCTGGTATTCCTGAGCAGGAGTACCATCTGCACCTATGTTTTTAGTAATAGGCCACAGGCTAAAGCAGTTCTCAAAGTCTCTAAAATACAAATGTTCTTAACATTTTGTAGGTTTTGGTGCCACCGTGTGGCCATTTTATATATCATATGTCTGTATGTTTTTCATTTTGGTGTACTTTAATGTTTATTGGACAATGGTAGGTTTTATCTCTCCGGATAGTGAATGGGTTAAATCCAGAGCAACTCCATCAAAGTTAATGTAGTGATTTTGGATTTGCTTCAGTGTTTACTCTGGATCAGAATTAGTGAGAACAGAATTTGGTCCAAAATCATTTAAACATTATAATCAAAGCCAAATATAGCACAAGCCAGTGTCATTCATGCTTCCCCCTGAAGTATGGGACAAATTTCTCTGTGTTCTCTTCCAATGTCTTATAGGCCTGCATTGCAACATATGTAATATTCTAGCCCTGAACAGGGACAAAAATGTGCCAAATTATGTTGTGGTTTTGTGAAGCATAGCAATATTGGGAAGAAACTATAAATTTAGCTGTTTGACACTAATGAGCTAAATCAGATTTGTGTACGTATCTTCAGACTTGAAAGATTGTTGCATTATCCCATTGCACTACAGTCCTCCCCTTCTCAAGTCACTCTTTTTTATTAAAAAACCATCTATCATCTCTTTCTAAAACTTCAATTTTCTTTATGTCAGACTTTTTTATTTCAATGGCTGATTATTCTCTTTTAACTGTAAAGCAACAACTAAGAAAATTCTGAGATATTTAGGGCTTTTGCCTTGAGCATCAACAGAGTAGTGAAGGGATTAGTAGCTCCTGATCATGAAAATTTGCTTAAATGTTGATCTTCATGTGATACTCTTTTTATGATGAGATTTTTCTGATGTATGTTCCTTGACTATAATTTACATTGTTCAGCATGCTTATTATGTGCACTATTTTGACCAACTGTGTATTTATGACTATGAGTAACCCTCCGGAATGGACAAAGAATGTAGAGTAAGTTAAATGCATGTTCTTTAAATATATTCAAAAAATGTGATATGAGCTTCTGTAAGTGATCTTATGTTGTTTAAGATAATATGAATTGACAACAACTAGACTGTGACATTGTTGCTTGTTTCCTCTATCTCTTGTGACTCTAACTCAAGACCAT